>NC_068358.1:44231584-44236584 GCF_020536995.1 Dreissena polymorpha | reverse complement strand
TGTTTCAATTGCTGTTTTATGGTTTTGGTTCCATGCTCCTTTTTGTCCATTTTAATAAGTGTATTCATTGTAATCAGCAACTGTATAATTATGTTAGTCGATCAAAACCCTAGTATTTTAGTTAAATATTTTGTAATTTATGAAAAATGAACTTTTGTACATGTTAATAAGAACAATCATTTAATTTGTCATCTATTTATGTTGGTCTTCTAAAACTTGTATAAGAGTTGCATATTTAGTAATCTGTGAAAGTTCACAAAATAAAAATTACAGCATTACCTTTACGCGATCAATATGACACTTAGCTATACGAAGCTGTATTCACGTTGACATTATGATATGCAGGTATATGTTTGACAATTTATAAATGACAAAACTATTCAGTTATCATCAATAAAACATTCTGTCTTCTGTTTTCTTATGTCTGTTGCAGTTGAACATCAGTTATAAACGCCTTGAAGCTAGACATTCGTTTATCAATTGAATGCCAATCACTGTGTAATAACGATGTCTTACGTTTTTGTTTGAAGCATCTGTAAATGCGAGCTGGATAGATGCTATATGAGCCAATGATATTTACTATCAATGAAACTTTCTTTCTTTTAGAAAATTACACATTATGAGTTGTGAATAGATATATTTAGTACTCCTGAGAACAACTTCATAATATATATATATGGTAGTTATTAAACAGGCCGTTGTAAACCTTTCATGAATCTCAGTAAAATAACACACGTAAGCATTATTATAATAATTATCAATTAATATTAATAATCAATAACTTTAAGTACCGATTCTAATCGAACTAATAAGTATCAACAACTTTTATTAATTACGGAAGTAATCATACAGGTAAATTTCACGATGAATAAACTCGTGGCTGAGAACAGAATAAATGTATTTTATCTAAGCTTTATATCATTTCATTTCAGTTACAATCATGCATTGGTTAAAGAACGTGTTGCAGATTTTCATCGTGATTCTCCGTGTCGCAGGAGATTCCGTGGACCTTTCATCGCTACATTATGAAAATGGCGGTTTTGACAGTTCACAGTTGTTTCGCCATTATAACTTCCCAAAGGTCCAAACAATCACTGACCTTATACAAGACAAGTCGTTTTTATCACACCAACACAAAGTGTCACCTTTAGTGCCGCCGCTTTCCTCAAGTAAATATCTAACCATGCCGCAGCTTCCAGTTAACATGGTTGGGTTTCCAAGCAACCACACGTTTGCCGGCCCGAATGTTTTGCCAGTTCCCCACAGCATGCATAAACCTGGGTCGCATTTCGATCCGCATTTTAACGCGTATATATCTTTGCCTCCCGGATCACCTGCGCAGGTAATCACAGCGCCTCACTGGATGAGCATATCGCCATCTGCGCCAAGTGCCCTTGGCATCGCATTTCAAAGGGTCGAACCTTCAGCACACGCGCTGCTGCCGAAAGCGGACCCGGTCCATCTTCTGCCTATCAACCATCTCTTTGTTCCAGTCGGAGTTCGAGGCATAGAAAGTACTGATGCAAAGGGAATCGTTCAACATGGTAAGAGAACATATAGAATAGTATCGATACTATGATTAATTTCTGCTATTGGGCGTCTGACGTCATTTTGCTGATATGATACTATAATATCAATTTTACTATTATGATAAAGGCCATTGTAAATAGCGTTCAGCATGGTAAGGGAACACATAAAATATTATTTATCCTATGACTAATTCTGCTATTAGGCGTCTAAAGTCATTTTGCGAAGATGATAATATAATAACAATTTTACTATCATGACACCTTAAATAGCGAGATGGAAATGTTTTAGGAAACTTTGAAAAGGCGTTCGATACCATTATTGAGCATGATTTTATAAAAAAAATAGATTATTTTAAGTTTGGTACAACATTGAAAAATAGAGTTTAACTTTTCTACATAATACCTCGACGGCATTTCAATTCAGTCGATTGTATCAGAGTTTATTTCAATAGAAAGATGTTGTCGACAAAGAGATCCAATAAAGTTATATATTTTCATTCTCTGTGCTGCAATTCTGGCAAATAAAATAAAAAAATGTCATGAAATAAGAGGAATTGTGATTGAAAGTATCGAATATAAAATGTCCCTGTTTGCCGATGCTGCATTACTAATTGGCACCGATGTTTGTCTCAAAACTATTGTTAATCTAATAAATAACTGTGCCTTATGATCTGTATAAGAAATCAACTTTGAAAAAAGTATGGATTAGCTCCAAAAAATTCGGCACGCAATCAATAAAAACGTAAGATAAACTAGCCTGGGCCAAAACAAACTTTAAACATTTAGGAATTGTATTCGATTTAGATTTAAAGAAAATTGTAAACATAAACTTATCCAGTAAACATGAAACGCTGCCTTTTGCAATAAATTTGTGGAAAAGAAGAACTTAAACACCCCTAGGAAAGAAAACTGTTGTTAAATCACTCTACATACAAATTTTATACATCTGTTTATAGCTCTTCCAAGTCCATGAATAAAAGCATTAAACAGATGTACAGCTTGTTTTTTTATCAATTATATATGTGATGGGCCAGCAAAATATTTACGTACTATTGCTATTAAACCACATGATGAGGCAGGAGGTTCCATGACTGATTTATTTGCTTTTGAAAAACTATGAAATTGACATATTAAAAGATAAAATAATGTGTCATTTAATGGGCAACGTTTCTAACTGGTATATTATATGTGAAAACAATATTGAGTTAAGAAAAATATTAGATGGAAAAATAATGATGAGTTAAAAAATGTCTTTGGAAAAATGTCTTGACATGTTATATTGAGAATATCAATAGACAAAATGTAAGGTAGTGTGAAGATATTCTTGATATGCCTTTATTTTACAATAACAATTTGAAGATAGGTAGGATTATTGTATATTATAAAAATATGTATGACAAAGATTAGATATCTAAGATATGTATGTCTTTCTGGACGGTATTATAAACATTATGTAGTAGAAAATCTTATTGGTGTTAATTTGTTAACATTGATTTTGTATTATATGAAGGTTTAATCAGAGCTGTGATGGCATTTATCAGATAATCAGGATTCACAGTTATAAAAAAGCCAAATATGCAATATGCATTTATATAAATGAATGATATAGTTTTGAGGTAAAATCAAAACAAATCTTTATGAATGTTTTAGTTTAAGTACACATATACCAACTTGCCATTCAAAATGGAATACACTTGTTAGTGACATTGATAAGAAAAACGCACACACACGTGTTTTTACTATATGCTAGCGGTACATTCACTCAGTGGCTCCAGACAAGAGTTGTTCAAAGAATCATAGGAACCATCGATATTCGTATGGCATCATCTTTTATACTTCCGACAATTTTGACCTTCTCCTTGTTAAATGGTCCACGCCTGTCTCTCCAATAGCTTGTCCCTTGATTTTCCTTTTGAAAATCAACTCATATAATCTAGATACGTTTTTTGTGCAGGTACCCAGAAGTTCTTTTAAATACCCGATTGTTAAACTGTGATTGATAGTTAATTTGAATGATTCCGTTTACATTTCATTCCCAAAAGTGTGTAATGAAAAAAAAATCTTTTAATGCCATTTTTTGCCATTTGCACTAAATAAATTACTACATGATATTAAAACCAAAATGTATCCAGATAATGTCTCTGTAATATCATAATTACCACATTCATCGATTTGTTTCGTTCGTTTAGTTCCGTTTTGAACGTCAAATTGCGAGCAAATATAAACATTGTTTGATGTATTATTACTAGGGATGGGAACGAATACTGAAAATGATATTCGAGTGTCAAATGATTTTCAGAAAATAGTTTGTACATATTGCATCTATATAAATGTAAAATAAATTGGCGATTGGTCCCCCTCATTATACCCTCCCGTTTGGCAATTATCATCTCGTTCATTGATGGCAGCTGTTTTCCAAACAATGACTTACCCCGGTATACAGGAAAGTCGTCTGCACTAAACCCAAACTGCGACTTTGTACTTGTAATGATAACTTTTTAGAAGTGACTGAGCATAAAAATAGAATATTCGAATATGAATTTTGGATTCGAATATTCGACCATTTTAAAATATTCGGATATTCGGTCCCATCCCTGAAATTCATTACCTTTAATGGTGTATTGTTTAAGGTGGACCTCCAGTGGCCGATATCTTGATCGTTATCGATGCATCCCATAACATGGGTCACATAGATGCCCAGGGAGTTGTTGTATGGAACCCACACATCGTGGACTTCATTCGAAAATTCATTGAGTCTACGTCCATGGGATCAAAGGACCATCGGATTGGCATAGTCGTGGTGAGTTACGGCATTGATGACATGATACCCTTGACGCACGACAAGCCTTTACTGATCGACGCGCTGCACCACTTGAGACCACTGTTCCGTGGAGGTTGTACAGAAAAGGGTATCAGCACAGCGAGTAGCTTGTTTTATCAGTACGGAAGGCCCTTTGCCGTGAAGCGAATCGTGTTGTTGACCGATGGAGCCCAAAAGTGTTCCTACCGAACCATGCCCGAAGTTTTATACGCCCAAAAGTGCGGTATTGATATAATCCATATCGGGTTTGGATCTGACCCAGATAGTCTGACGGACATTGGGATTGTGCCCGACATGCAGCGTTCAATGTGGTTTGTGCAAGGACCCGACATGCTATCTAAACTTGTGGACCCTGTTTCAAAAAGGGCCTTTATAGGTAAGACTGTTTTTGGAAACGACTTGACAGCAGACGTGTCGAATGACATGTCGTGTCAAATTCACAAATATTTTTTAAATACATAAATTGATCAAGCGTGGTTGTAATTTGTGTTAAAAATTGTGGATCGACAACAAGTTTGTTCAATGACTTAATAGCTAGGAACGTGCTTTTGGTATGTTTACAATTGAACTTATAAAAAGCGGCGTTTCGTGCATTGTGTTTCATATGTGGTGAAAACCACGGACTCTATATACGCTCCGTGTGAAAACAC
>NC_068358.1:44119084-44226584 GCF_020536995.1 Dreissena polymorpha | reverse complement strand
GTGTGATTCTGGCAAGCCATGCGCAATAAATGGATTTTGGTCTCACTGGAATCCGTGGGGCGATTGTTCGGCGGCATGTAGCGTTGGCTTCCGTCAGAGAATTAGACAATGTAATAATCCTACCCCTCTTAATGAAGGTATGTCGTGTGAGGGAAGTCCTATAGAGGAAGTTCCATGCGACACGGGAGTCCCGTGCCCTCAAGATGGTGGATGGTCTATATGGTCTGCTTCTCTACCGTGCTCTGCCCATTGTGGATTGGGGACATCAAAACGTGTTCGAACGTGCGACGCCCCTACACCAATGCACGGAGGAAAAATATGTTTTGGACCAGATATTGAAATATAAGAATGCGATACAGGAATACCGTGTCCAATACACGGCGGTTGGTCCATCTGGATGGAGTGGTCAATATGCGGTGGAAAGTGTGGGATATCGGTTCAAACCAGAAAAAGACTCTGTAATAACCCAGAGCCAGCTTTCGGTGGATTGTCTTGTGAAAGTGAATTTATTCAAGAACGGAAATGTGACACCGGCATTTCCTGTCCCGTAGACGGTCATTGGTCTACATGGATCGACTGGTCTTCGTGCTCAACGATCTGTGGACATGGCATTACGTTTAGAAAACGTGTTTGTGACTCTCCAACACCAAAATTTGGTGGCGTTCTGTGCGTAGGTTCAGATTACGAAGAAATGCAATGTGATACAGCCGTCCCATGTCCAATTCATGGAAACTGGTCGCCATGGAGCGACCTATCATCGTGCTCCGTGATGTGTGGAGTTGGTGTCATGCATAGGTCACGAGTGTGCAACAATCCTCTGCCAAAGTACGGCGGCCTTCAATGTGATGGAATAGAATTTGAAAAATTGCCGTGCGACACGCAAGTTCCATGTCCAATCGATGGTATGTGGTCTCCATGGGGACCATATTCTGATTGCTCGGTTAAATGTGCAATCGGTGATAAGATGCGTATGCGGGTGTGCGATTCTCCGGCACCAATGTATGGTGGAAAACCATGTCTTGGGCTTGACATCGAAAAAACGCCATGTGACACCAGTATCTTCTGTGCACAACATGGCGGATGGAGCCTTTGGACTGAATTTTCACCATGTCAGGTGGCCTGTGGAATAGGCGTAATTCAGCGCACAAGAGATTGCAACAATCCTCCACCTATGTATGGAGGACACCCTTGCGAAGGAAAAAGTATTGAGGAAAGCATATGTGATTCCGGTATCCAGTGTCCCTTGGATGGAAACTGGGGATCTTGGTCCATCTTTACTGAATGTTCTGTATCATGTGGCATTGGTATGACACGTCGCGTGCGACAATGTGATAATCCACCTCCAAAATACGGGGGAGGTTTTTGCCCTGGCAAGCCCATGGAAGAGAAGCATTGTGACACGGACATACCGTGTCCAGTGGATGGTCAGTGGTCCCCGTGGTCTGATTTCCGAGGCTGTGACGTTGCATGCGGGGTTGGTGTAAATGTTCGATCACGCCTGTGTAATGATCCAAAACCAATGTTTGGCGGCTTGGATTGTTTTGGAAACCCTGTCGATGAAGTTCCGTGTGATACAGGTGTTCAGTGTCCCGTTAACGGTGGCTGGACTTTGTGGACATCCTGGTCAGTTTGTTCGGTGGATTGTGGTATCGGAATGTCACAGCGGCGAAGGGAATGTGCAAATCCGTTACCGATGCATGGTGGTCTTCACTGTGCAGGACAGGGATTTGATCAAAAGAAATGCGACACGGGAATTCATTGCCCAATTCACGGTCAATGGAGTCATTGGTCGGACTTTGGCGTTTGTTCGGTATCTTGCGGTTTTGGAATAACACAGAGAGTGCGCGTTTGCAACTCACCTGTGCCTCAATACGGTGGCAACCCTTGTCAAGGGAAAGACACAGATGGAGTTCCGTGCGATACAAAACTTCCGTGTCCAATTAATGGCGATTTTTCGCAATGGTCTGATTGGACACAATGTAATGTCCAATGCGGCGTAGGTATGCAATATAGAGATCGTCTCTGCAATTCTCCTATACCGATGCATGGTGGAAAGCCATGCACAGGGATGTTTATAGAAGAACGTGTTTGCGACACCGGTGTCTTATGTTCTGTAGATGGGGGTTGGGGAATCTGGACTCCGTTCACGAAATGTTCTGTTGACTGCGGGGGTGGCGTTCAGGCAAGAGAAAGACTTTGCGACTCACCGGTGCCGATGTACGGTGGAAAACCGTGCTTTGGAGAGTCCGTCTTCACCCAACCGTGTGATTCTGGAATTAAGTGCCCGGTAAATGGAGAATGGACACTTTGGTCCCCATGGTCAACTTGTTCAGTTGCATGTGGCGTTGGGAAGCAACTTCGAGAAAGACAGTGCTCCAATCCTCCGCCGCAGTGGGGTGGGTCTCCGTGTAAAGGAGATTCCATTCAAGAACAAGTTTGCAACACGGGGATACCATGTCCTATTCACGGAGAATGGAGTTACTGGTCCGACTGGCTGCCGTGTAATGCCGTTTGTGGTGAAGGATATCATTCTCGAAAACGTGTATGTAGCAATCCCCCGCCACAGTATAGCGGTTTACCCTGCGTCGGACCCGATCTGGAGGAGACCGTATGTGATACCGGAGTCCCTTGCCCTGTGGATGGAGCCTGGACACCGTGGCTCCCGTGGAGCAACTGTAATGTAGAATGTGGTATGGGCATGCAGAAACGGGCTCGAGAATGCACAAGTCCTCTCCCCATGTTTGGAGGAAAATTATGTCAAGGTCAATCAACCGACATGAGGGAGTGTGACAGCGGCGTTCCGTGCGGAGTGCCTGGAAACTGGACACCATGGTCAGTATGGACGCCGTGTTCGGCTACATGCGGAACTGGTGTTCGTGGCCGGTCTCGAACGTGTACAAATCCCGAACCACAGTACGGTGGTCCGTTCTGTGAAGGTCCTGCGTATGATAAAGGTGAGTGTGATACTGGAATTCCGTGCCCTATTCCAGGTAATTGGTCCCCTTGGTCAGATTTCGGAAAGTGCGACGTCAGCTGCGGCACTGGCTACCAATTTCGAACCCGATCGTGCACAAATCCCCCTCCACAGTTTGGAGGGTCTGACTGCTTAGGCGAAAACAAGAATGGTTTACAATGCGATACTGGTATTATGTGTCCAATACCTGGCGGATGGTCCCCGTGGACACCATTTACTGCATGTGACGCATCTTGTGGCATTGGGATGAAGATTCGCACCAGAAGCTGCACAGATCCAGTTCCACAGTACGGCGGCTCCATATGTGCTGGGCCAGATTCTGAAGCTGTAAAATGCACTTCTGAAAAACAATGTCCTCAGAATGGTGCATGGTCTATATGGTACGAATGGACTCCGTGTCAAGCAAAATGTGGGCTGGGACTGCGGAAACGCCACAGGGAATGCAGCAATCCTAAACCAATGTATGGCGGTATGCAATGCGATGGGATGATTCTTGAGATTTCCGAATGTGATTCTGGGATTCATTGCCCGATACACGGTGGCTGGACAAGTTGGTACGCTCCTACACCGTGCTCGGCGTCTTGTGGTCTTGGGACGCAGACAAAAGTCCGTGAATGTACAAATCCTCCACCGCAATACGACGGGTCGTTTTGTGTTGGCCCGGATAAAGATACAATAAAGTGCGACACCGGTGTACCATGTCCCATACACGGTAACTGGTCTCCGTGGAGTGTGTTCGAACCGTGTAATGTGAAGTGTGGCGTTGGAATCCACACCAGGGTACGCCTCTGCAGCAACCCTATGCCACAATTCGGAGGTATGAACTGTGAAGGTCCTAACATCCAAGAAGCAAAATGTGACACTAAAACTGTATGTCCTATACACGGTGGGTGGTCAATGTGGTCGCCATGGAGCAAGTGTAAGACTGGATGTGGTATTGGGCAGCAACTCAGAGTTCGCAGCTGTGACAATCCAAATCCTCTGTTCGGAGGATTCGTGTGCCAGGGACCAGACTCTGAAGTAAAAGATTGTGATTCAAGTACGTTTGTTTATTGTTTATTTCTTTCTAAAAAACCATAGTCGACAAGTCAGTGCATTTTAAAGAGTATCGTTTCAAAATCACGTAAAAACGTTTATTTAACTGAAAATTATTGCGTTATTGAAAAGCATTTAAACAGGTTTGGTTCTAATGGAATATTATTTTTCTGTTCATATAGTATAAAGACTATAAACTTTCTGTACTCGATTTACTCCAGAAGCATAACCAGCTGCCGCGGATTAGATAATGTGCAATTCATTCTCTCAAAATCATTATTGGACCGACGGCAATGTGTTGCATATGTATTACGGAAAATTTTCAGAAGAATTTATTAATATTTATTGTAAGTGTGTGTAATGAGTATATTTGAGGACGGGGCTTACAGTCTGTGCTGTTCCGCTTGAGGTTCGATAATGTCATACGTTTATATTTTACTTTAGTCTGCATTGAACTTGCTTGGTATTTTTATTTTGGTTGAATGTATAAGCGCATGTATACTTTGAACCACAGAAATACATTGCCCGATACCCGGCGCTTGGACCGAATGGTCGCCATGGGACAACTGCACCGCCGTCTGTGGTTCAGGAATGCAAAACCGGTTTCGTGAGTGCAGCGCCCCACTCCCTCAGTACGGAGGACCGGATTGTACCGGACCGCCAATAGAGAGCCGCGAATGTGTCACTGGTAAACAGTTTTGATAGCGAAGAGTGAAGATATTTCGAGTGCAACAGTAAATTTACTTTGTTAACCGAAACTCTTCACTACGTAATATAACGTCCAAATATGATTGTTCGTGAAGTAACCTTTATATAGCTTCACAATAGTTTTACTTGTTTGGAACATCGCAGATTATCATTAATATTGTTAGTAACAATCAAACAACTGGCTTGGGCAAACTATATTAATCAGTTTAAAATTACTCGTGTGTTTTGTTTTTCACAGGTATTCCCTGTCCAGTGGACGGTTCCTGGTCTCTATGGTCCTTGTGGACAACCTGCTCTGTGCATTGTGGTATGGGCGTTCGTATGAGAGAGCGCTTTTGTGACTCACCCTCCCCGCAGTTCGACGGCCGCCTTTGTGAGGGAATTTCTATGGAAAATGATCAGTGCGATACTGGAATGTTTTGCCCTGTATCTGGCGCGTGGTCTCATTGGACGTCATGGTCGGATTGTTCGGCGGCTTGCGATGTAGGCAGCCAGATCCGGAAGCGCTTCTGTACCAACCCTACGCCGATGTATGGTGGCCTAGCCTGTGCTGGTCAGTCGGAGGAGACGCGACTGTGCGACACAGGCCTGTCGTGCCCGCTTCATGGACACTGGGGCGAATGGTCAGTCTGGACTCGCTGTTCTGTCGAGTGTGGTATAGGTGTACAGAGCAGAGTGCGAGTATGCGATAATCCTACTCCTAAGTTTGGAGGAGCTCCTTGTAAAGGATTTGCCGAGGAGGTTATTCATTGTGATACAAATACACCCTGTCCAGTACATGGTAACTGGTCTCCATGGTCAAATCACAACGAATGCTCCGTGTCATGTGGTATGGGATTCCATATCCGGCAAAGGATATGTTATAATCCGCCTCCGCAGTATGGAGGACTACAATGCGAGGGTCCAGCGGAAGAAAAAACGGGATGCGACACTGGTCTGTTTTGTCCAGTGAATGGTAACTGGGGACCATGGTATGGTGTGACTGAGTGCTTGGGTAAGTGTGGCTTAGGGGAAATGGACCGCAGGCGAGAATGCAACAATCCCCATCCTCAACATGGCGGATTACCTTGTAAAGGCCCTGAATTTGATGTCACTAAATGCGATACAAAAATACCCTGTCCGGTGGACGGGCACTGGGGACCTTGGTCTTCGTATAAACAATGCAATGCAATGTGTGGTGTAGGCTTACAAGAACGTGTAAGGCAGTGCAATGACCCACCGCCTCAGTTCGGAGGCAAGTCGTGTACGGGAGCAGACCATGAAGCACTTGCATGCGATACAGGAATAATTTGCCAGATAAATGGAAACTGGGGGCAGTGGAGTGGGTGGGGACAGTGTTCTGTAAGTTGTGGAGTCGGTATTCAGTCAAAGGATCGACTATGTGATTCTCCCCCACCGCAATTTGGCGGATTTTATTGCGAAGGGCCATCTATCGAGGAAAGAAAGTGCGAATCCAGCGTAATGTGTCTGCAGCCAGGTGGTTGGACATCTTGGTCATCTTGGACGGTATGTTCGGCGACGTGTGGGCTGGGAAGTACGAACAGATACAGGAATTGTGATAAACCTCCACCTCTCTATGGCGGGCTTCTATGCATAGGTTTAGCTACTGAGAACAAGGAGTGTGACAGCGGAGCGCCATGTCCGGTGCATGGCAATTGGGGCCACTGGTATGGCTGGAGTGAGTGTTCGGTACATTGTGGTATAGGCTTCCGCGAGAGAAAACGGGTGTGTGACAATCCGCTTCCGCATTTTGGTGGTATGCCTTGTAAAGGGAAAGTTACTGAAGTGGAGGGCTGTGATACATTGGTGCCTTGCCAGGTTGATGGAGGCTGGACGCCTTGGTCTTCATGGACTGGCTGCTCAGCGACCTGTGGTATCGGAATGCAAGACAGGTCCCGGATATGTGAGAACCCGAGACCTGCCTTTGGTGGGCTACCATGCCAGGGACCAGCAGATGAAATTACGGATTGCGACACGACACGACCTTGCCCAATCAATGGAGGTTGGAGCCCATGGTCTACGTTTTCCAGTTGTTCTGTAAATTGCGGAATCGGCCACCGGAAACGCGTTCGTTTATGCAACTCACCCCCACCACACTTTGGCGGCGATTACTGTTATGGGTCGGACTTAGAAATTGTGGCCTGCGATTCAGGTCACCACTGTCCCGTCGACGGAGGGTGGACATTTTGGTCAGAATGGTCGCGCTGCGATGCTAAATGTGGTAAAGGTATATCTGAAAGACTGCGGCGTTGCACAAATCCATCACCAATGTACGAAGGTAAATCATGTAATGGTGCTCATCTAGAAATTATCGACTGCGATTCCGGGATTCCTTGCTCTATGAACGGGAACTGGTCACCCTGGTCGGAATGGGACAAGTGTTCAGCCGCTTGTGGCATTGGCAAACAAATCAGATTTCGAACGTGCAGTAATCCCAGGCCTTCTCTAGGTGGAATGATTTGCATCGGTATGCCCGAAGAAACCAGGGACTGCAACTCTGGAAAACCATGTTCGCAGAACGGCAACTGGGCACATTGGTCAGATTGGTCTTTGTGTGACGCACACTGCGGCAAGGGCAATCAGTTACGATACAGGACGTGTACGAATCCAAAACCAATGTATGGTGGACTGGTATGTTTCGGGCACCCAGAGGAAAAGCGCACGTGTGATTCCGGTGTCACGTGCGCGATTCCTGGCGGCTGGAGCTTTTGGTCTGACTGGGACGTGTGCAGTGTAAGGTGTGGGCGCGGATTCCAAGTCAGGGTCCGAACGTGCACAAATCCCGTCCCGCAGTTCGGCGGGCCGCCGTGCGAAGGGTGGACGGAGGAAAAGCGATCGTGTGATGGAGGCCAATACTGCGTCATTGATGGCGAATGGGGAGAATGGATGCAATGGGAGAGCTGCAACGTGAAATGTGACGTCGGCATCAGACGAAGGTACACTTATAAATCACGTTGTTTCCTTTCGATTTCACAAACTGACATTTTTCGACTATAATTGTACCGTGTGAGGCCTTAAAATCAATAATCGCGTTAGTCAATAATCGGGTAATAGCTCATTATATAAGCGATGCTCAGGTAACTAAATTAGCGTGTCATTATTATTATTATTATTATTATTGTATTATTATTATTTTGAGATGACACAAATATTTTGGCATCATTTATATGTTTCACCATCTGATTTGAATGCTATGTTCGAACCAAATCAAAACATAAACATTGTCACCCATCTTGAATATCAATCATTCAGTTTTAAGGCATGAACTAATGCATAAATTATAGAATGCTATAGTAAAATGCTGTTCTTACGATTTATGATGTTCATTCAAGTAGAATAATTGCAAGCATAGTATGTGTTCTGTTGTTAATGAATATATGCAATGAATAACATATCAATTAATGCTTCAAAGAGAAAAAGTTGTAAAATATCTCGAAAGAATCTCAATAATGTTTATAAAATAATTCACAAGTTACCAACACAGTCATTATGTATCGCTTAAAATAAAGACGGAATTGAGTTTCACGCAGTTATTTACGACCTGCATTTCCTTGCACAAAAATCCATGACGCTTGCAGATGTCTTAACGTGTTGATTTACGTCTGAAGACAGTTAGATGGATGCAATTTAAACATGAGAATTATAAAATCTCATAAATGTTCATAATTCTCTGAATATGTTTTTACGAATCTGTCACAATCAATCGTGTTGACGTAGTTCTGTAAGGCGTCATTCTGGTGAAAGAATGCCTCATTTCCACACAGATTTCTGGGTTAGCTATCAAAAAGCCGCATATGTCCCTTGTGCATGCATATATCGATAAAAGAAAACAATATAATTGAGTCGCACTTTAAGAAAACTGTTTTAGCTGCATGTGCGTAAAGTTTCGTCCCAGATTAGCATGTACAGGCTTATCAGGGGTGACACTTTTCACCTAAACTCGATTTTTGTTTAGAAGAGACTTCATATAAACGAAAAAATTGCATAAAAGCGGAAAGTGGCGTCCCTTACTCTGGGATTACACTTCACGCGCATGCATTGAGAGCGTCCCCTTATCTGGGATTACACTTCACGCACATGCATTGAGAGCGTCCCGTAATCTGGGATTACACTTCACGCACATGCTTTGAGAGCGTCCCGTAATCTGGGATTACACTTCACGCACATGCATTGAGAGCGTCCCTTAATCTGGGATTACACTTCACGCACATGCATTGAGAGCGTCCCTTAATCTGGGATTACACTTCACGCACATGCATTGAGAGCGTCCCGTAATCTGGGATTACACTTCACGCACATGCATTGAGAGCGTCCCTTAATCTGGGATTACACTTCACGCACATGCTTTGAGAGCGTCCCTTGATCTGGGATTACACTTCACGCACATGCATTGAGAGCGTCCCTTAATCTGGGATTACACTTCACGCACATGCATTGAGAGCGTCCCTTAATCTGGGATTACACTTCACGCACATGCTTTGAGAGCGTCCCTTAATCTGGGATTACACTTCACGCACATGCATTGAGAGCGTCCCTTAATCTGGGATTACACTTCACGCACATGCTTTGAGAGCGTCCCGTAATCTGGGATTACACTTCAAGCACATGCATTGAGAGCGTCCCTTAATCTGGGATTACACTTCACGCACTTGCATTGAGAGCGTCCCTTAATCTGGGAGTACACTTCACGCACTTGCATTGAGAGCGTCCCTGAATCTGGGAGTACACTTCACGCACATGCATGAATAAACTAATAAACTGCATTGAGACCCTTTTCACAGAGCGCGACTCACGTTAAATACAAACAAAGTGCTATCTGTATCAAATACTTAAATGTATACATAATAATAGAAATACATGTATATTCGCATGAAGCAGTAATTAAATTTGCTCAAATACACACAAAATTGCTCTCACAGTTTTCATTCAAAGACATAAATGTATCTCAAAAAGACATTAAAGATGCCTTTAATTATTCGGCCAAAACACTTACGTTTAGACATGAATGTGACTCAAAGTAATTTATGTTCATCTTTCAAAATTTTGACAAACATTCATTATTTTTAATTCACAGGATTACACCAGTGTAATACAAAACAGACTATTGTTTTGCCTGACTTAAATTAAATCGGGTTATTTATTCTTTAATTTATAAGCCTGACACAATTTGCATTTCGTCTTGTTTTTTGTCAATTTTAGTAATTCACATTTTTATTTATTTATCCATTTCGATTATTAATTTTTTCAATAATTTACGACGGTTAATCAATGAATATTAGAAATAAGATATTGTGGCATTTCTTTTCAAACGTTCTATACAAAAATATGATAACGTTACATCTTGGCGACGTCGGTCGAACATAATTTAAGCAAGCATACTCGAGACGACAGTAGGTACATTTAAGTTTTTGAAAACAACATTGACACTATACAGTAAGTATATATATATAAGACCCTTGTTTTTTTATAAGCACAAGCATTAAAATGAAGCACCGTTGAAAATTCCAATTATCTCGCGCAGAAGTCTCTTTGTTTCATTTTTCTTTTCGTTCTTTTTTTTAGGGGAGGGGGGTGGGGTGGGGGTATCTTTGATATCTAATCAAAGTTTTTAAAACCCAGCTGATTTTCATCGACAGATGATTGATTGATTGATTGATTGATTGATTGATTGATTGATTGATTGATTAATTAATTGATTCCCCTGGCAGGTTCCGCCAGTGTGACAGTCCCAGTCCCCAGAATGGCGGAAAGCCGTGCTACGGATACGAGGCGGAGGAGAACGACTGTAACACGGGCGTCTCCTGCGAGCATATCGGCATGTGGTCGCTGTGGGGCGGCTGGGATCACTGCTCCGTCTCCTGTGGTGACGGCGTCCAGGTGCGTATTGTTTAGTGGGGTAAACATGCCGAAACGGATCTTAAGTAGCAACTGTTCTTTTTTGTTGATGATGATAATAAAAAGTATTGTGCTATGTAATATAGAGAAACGATAAATGCAACAATGACCATAACCAGGTGCTGTTTTTGTAGATCCGACGCCGTTCCTGCAATATGCCCAATGTATATGTTCCCAGCCTGGACTGTTTAGGGAGAGATGAAGAAATGCGGGTGTGCACTACGTATATCCCGTGCCCGGTGCACGGTGGGTGGACTGTATGGTCGCCGTACACAGTCTGCATCGCCGACTGCTCCAAAGGTATTACGCAAATTGCCGATTTAGCGGGAATGTTCGTGTGGAGGGCCAAACTAGTGTTTATTTTCACGTGACGGTCATTTACATCACAGACCGGGTGTTTTTTGTATAGGTGCATTAATGCTATTAAGCGTGTATACAAATAAATCGTAACAATAAAACAAATTTCACGCTATTTCAGTTTGTATGATGATGCAAACGATGCAATCTTTTAAAGTTAAGCATAACAAATATTATCTATTGTGTTTGTTCAATAACATTTTTGTCGTTTGATGTTTTCTCACAAGCATTGTTCATGTTTCACCATGCACAAACAATTGCGCCGTGTGGTAGAACAAGCCAGAGACATCATTATACTTGCTATTATAAAGGATCGTTATTTATCTCTACGCTGATATCACCTTGATGCAAAGCTGTCTCATATACTTTGTATATCAGGTTAATAGACGTTTATATTAATTAATGTTTGGATAAATGGCATATTACTCGTTATCAACAATAAAGTCTTCTTTTGTGTAGGAATGAATCATATTGAACAAAACAAACAATTTGATACTGAGATGTAGTACATTTACACACAAAAGGAAACAAAACTCGCAGAAATGTATTTTACAATAATTAAGAGCTTATGACGTCTGATTTATAACGACAACCTTTAATCAACGTATTAATGCTCGCAAAATATGCTACGTTGCATCGATTATATTTTACTTTTTATTTAAAAATGAACGAATAGCGCTACATTTAACAGAACACCAGATTAGTGTCCTATAGTGTGTAATATATCAGGCCGACAATCCTCACTATTTGTTATTCTAAGCAAAATCTGGTACATTTTAATCGAAAGGGAAGTAACCTGTTAGTCTCTACCTATAAGTTGTCTGCATGTCATACGACTCAGACTTAACTTTCCCGTTCCGTTGAAATTTTATTGAATTATCTGTAAAAGTTCTTTTGGTTAATTATGTGTATCAACCTAATAGCTTCCACTTGAAAACACCGTTATTTGATACAAAAGGTATATTCTTTTTTTTTAAGTGTTTAATTTGCAAGTTGAGCATTTGCTGAACTCATACCCTTTCTCATGTATTTCTTTTCTAGGTCCTGAAACAAAAGTAAATTTATGCATAATCTCGCTTTGATTTTAGTAAATACGTTTTTCACACAAACATAGCTTTTCCGTAAGTGAAACATCCCAAATGATTCGTATATCTATCATTTTCAGATTCACACGTCACCACACATGCTGTACAATGCTGTTCACTCAAATTGATCAATTCATTCAAAATTACGAACAATTAAGAATTATGCAATGTCAACTTCGAAAATGAAAAGAGGCGAATGAAATATGATGTCAAATAATCAACGAATGCAATACAACTCACCGGAACACCACAGTATTCAAATATTCAATAAACTATACACCTCCTTACGATAAGAAAATACAAGTACGCGTGCAACTACATGTTTGTTTGAAAACTACATTTACACAAAAGAAAAAAAAACAATCACATGTTGTGAAAAGACTGGCATACCTTTTTATGACAAACAAATGTTTGCCTTAATATTGAACGGATTAACCCCATGTCGCTCGGAAATGAACGTATATTTAAGATGCATAACAGACAAACGTTGTCTGCGTTCCCAACCGTTAAATACGGAAACGGATGCTGTAAAATATTGCATTCCAGTCAAGTAGTTTTAATAATCAAGTGGAAATACCCCATTTATCTAATAATACTATATATATAGGTACATAATGCTCGTTTAACTTATGCATGCGTTGCTTTTAATTTTAGGCCACAGTTACGCGACCGGCTTCAAGACGCGAACGCGGAAATGTGAGAATCCTACCCCCTCGAACGGCGGTCTCCCGTGCTTAGGGGAGGCTGTACAAACGATCGGATGCGGAAATTTCGACCCATGTACCTCAACTATGGCAGGTATGTTAACTTTTTAATCGCTCATGTTTTATTAAGTGCGACGATTTCCATCGATTGGTGTAAGATCTAATTTTATTTCGCAAGTAGTAATGCAACAATAACCAAAAGTTGCCAATTTTATCAATATAATCATTCACTGACAAGCAATACAAAATTTCATATTATAACGTCATATGAAAAGTTTCACGCGCCTTCACATGTGACATCATCTGTCAGAGAGATGCCTCGAACGTTTCCCTGTTTATAGAATGGTCCGCATGGACAAAGTGGACTCAGTGTTCCGCGAAGTGCGGTGCTGGGGAGCAGGAGAGGTCACGTGTCTGCGTCGAAGGCGCCGTCGACCGGTCGACCACCGGATGTGTCGGCGACTCGAGGGACATCGTTTTATGCAAGACACTTAGTTGCCCAAGTATGAGCCCTTCTCTTAATCTTTTAAAGAAGCTAATGATGAAGTCGTCTTACAAAACTCAAAAATTAACATCGTAAAAAGAAGTCGCAAACATCAGAACGGCAATTAACGAGATGGCTGTAACTCTGTTGGTGAGAAATGAATCGTAGTCGTTTTGATTCGTGGCAGTGGTACAATCCGGATTTACACGCTCGTGCTTTTATTAACACCCATCCAAACGCCAAATTGCTTATGATCAAAATGATGTATAGACAAATTTATTGATTAAATATAGCATAATCGTTTAATTAAGCGTCATTGAATGTAGTCGTTTTTCAAATTTGTTTGTTTTTCGATTGGGCGGTTTCCAAACTTTACTTCAATTCAATGATTTCGTAAAGCGTGGGTATAAATCAGAAAGAATGGGCAAAGAGATAGGCGTGAATTATAAAACCGTAATGTTCCCATAATAAAATTAACAATAATTTTACATCTCGCAATAAATCACGACTGGAACACGGAGACAGGTGGTTGTGACTTCCAAGCTATGCCGAATTGGCGTGTACAGTATGAATCGTTGGAATTATAATTGAGTTGCTTGCATGTGTTCGATAATAGGATCTGATATATTGAACTATGTAAATTTGAATATAATCCTGCAAATTTATAGTTGCAAATTACCACCCGTTCATATCATACAATTTTTTATTGCCTTTAAAAAATGTATTTAATATCGAAAAATATAATTTTGATACTGTTTTCATACACGTATATCATAGAAATCAAGTACTAAAAAGATGTACTAGTATTACAATATGAAGATTGTTTTCTTATAATTTTGTATTGGTAATTCTATATGTGTAGTGAAAATGGACTAAATGGTGTTGGGTTTTAATAGTAATAACTATCTGCAAGGTTCTTGCTCACGATCATGAACTCTGACCTTGTTAAAACTCGGAATTTTGGCCAAATGCCCATTCGCAAAATAAAGGAAACCTGACACGAGTTTATTGCATGTTACTGTATACTGGTATGTACACTTTCCTAATGAACATTCGCGATGTACTAATGGATGTGATCAGTTGAAGATATTTTATATATCTAGGTGAAGTTTTATTGTGCAAAGTAAATTCTTGTGACAATGATGTTTGGTTATTGCATCACACTAAACTAAGTATTTCAATCATCATCTTGTGAATTGCTTTTCTTGTTTTACCGTTACACGAAAATTATTAAGATAAATTGTTAAATAATAATAAGCATATTCATCTTTAAAACATATATATTAACTTGGTCTTCATACACCGGCAGTTGGCTTTTGCTTTTTGTATTGTTAAACTCGCGAGACATTAACAGTCCGTTCTAACGATTTCTGTTGTTTTATCAACGTTTTATCGTGTGTGTTTTTTAGTTTATGTAGAAAATGTAACGCGGGTTCACGCTTGGAAGATGTCTACATTTCAAACCAGAGTGCAGACTGTAATGTACCAGTAGTGTACAAGATAAGTATTGATGCAAAGCATCAAAGGGCGTCGGGAATTTCAGTGTAAAAGGCACTCAATGAAGTTACATGGAACGATTTTTTTTCTACTGTAAATATTAATATATTGGCCGATTATTTTAAACAAAATAGAAAAAAGATACTGGCATAACCATTATCTATGATTGTGTGTTATTACCCCCAAATAACCATTATCTGTGATGTTGTGTTATAACTCCCAAATAACCAGTATCTATGATTGTGTTGAAACCCACAAATATTTCATAGTTCATTTTATTTACATTGGTTTCCTTTTTTTTACTGGCATCCGTGTGCAGTTTTCATTAATGGAACAGAATTGTGTAGGTTTTAAAAAATCTGCTTCATCTTGTAAGCGTAATTTCATATTTTTCTCAACTCCAAGGGCGGGTGATTCTGAACTTATTCTTACGTTGCTCATTTACGATAGGGGTTGAGTACTCATTGATATGAAAACACTGTAAAAGTTTTAATGTGTTTACGAAACCCCCCCCCCCACCCTCTCACACATATATTTCATGGGCATAATAAAAACAAAAAATGGTTACAATAAAACAGCATATTTATTTAAACTAAAATGTCTACATCAAAACAAAAAGTTAACATAGAACACAAATAAAATAATTGTATTCTACTGGGGCTCGAACCTTGGACCTCTCACATGTGAAGCCAGCGTGCAACCACTACACTACGGAACCGCTTAAAATATCACCTTCTTACTTAGATATTAATAAGTGACTGTAGTGTAACGGTTATCAATAAAGCAATCAATCTATACATAGATGGTGACGTCACTACGTTATTGTCAGTAAGACCGGTGTGTACATAATGATAAAGCAATAAACCGTGTAATCGCTGTCGTCTTGTAAAATTGAAGAAAATACGCGTTAACCAACACACGAACAGCAAAAGTCTGCGCTATTGTTAGAAAAACCACGAAATAAATATATTTTGATAATGTTTTGATTTTATACAAAACCAGAAAGTTTCACCGGTTCGCGTATTTGCCCAGTCCCTGTGATCTTTTATTATTGCCCAGTCCCTGTGATCAGTTATTAATTAAAGAATTAGCTTTGCATTATTGGCAATAAATGTTGTAGTAAATGTAAAAGGCACAAATGCAGTACTTATTTACACTAATTTACACAAAAAAATCACCACTATGCAAGATATTCTGACAACAAAAATATATACATTGATCGTAAAATAACTTCTCCGCCCATAAGCGAAAAAAACGTATTACATACTAGTCGCCGCACTTCAGTGCGACGCCAACAATCTTATTTTATTGTATAAGCTATCAAAAAAGTAAGTTGTTTCCGCTAACTTCATCTATAAGTGTTTTCGATCATTTTGCACATACACTTCAATAGCAATTAACTTTTTTATTATGTTTTGCTTCTTTCGATCATCCCCGCTCAGTTAACCTTATATTAACTCAAACATATTAAACATTGAATAGAAATATTGAAGATTTCACACTGTCATCGCAAATTTGTATACATTTGGAATCGCAAGAAGAGAGTTAACGAAAAAACAAAAGTTAGACTTTTTTGCGACAAATGTTGGAGATAAATGAAATTACCGTGACCTTAAGGAAACACTTAAGTGTCTTCGTGATGTAGTAGTAAGGGCAGTTAATTTGGAGCGGAAGTTAAATGTTTAAATCTCCCATAGGGTTTATACAGCCGTGCCATGTTCCGTACATACCCGGTACATGTAATTACATTTAAGGGTAAGGACTGAATTCTTTTATCAAGAATGTAACTTCTCAGTAACTGGAATTATTGTTTCCACTTAGTACTGGTAAACCATACAACCAAGGGAAATATGAGTGGGTTAACTGATCGTCGTGTTATAAAAATACTTTTGAAAACGACGAAAAATCCCAACAAGCAATAAAACAGAAACCTTCTTACGAAGCATACAAAGCCGACGTATATGATATCAATCGATTATTATTGAGCTGTTCACTAATAAACGTATATTATAAGTAAACATGAACTGGCCTTAATCCTTGAGGGATGAGACGATATTAATATAATACACCAACACTTAAATGTATGTTATAAAGTTATGTCATGTTCGTTTATACGGACGAATTCGGCTTTCGACAAAGACTAAAAGCTGTGTAAGTCCTACGGTCCATTACATAATTTCTTAATCACCGTACTCGAACTCGAACAGTACCTTACAATGTAAAACAACCACCGCTTTCTTCACCGCAGCCTGGCCGCTGAATTGCTCGACGGAGTGCAAGTGGGACAACGGCATCGGCTACGTGGGGTACCCGGGCGATTGCTCGATGTTCGTGCAATGTGACAGTCTGAATGGCACGCCGCAGGTCCAGGACTGCTCCTGGGGATTACTCTGGTCCATGGACCTTCTGCAGTGCGTGTATCCAGCTCAGTCGGAATGCGGTCAGTGAAACGTTCTGCTTTTTACAACTGACTCTTGTTTGCAGACTCTAATGTTATTTACTATATTTTAAGCTTTGAACTGGTTTATAGATATTATCAGTTTAGAGATGTACCCGTGTGTTTTTCTGCAATAATTTGCAGTTTAATATATTTAGTATAAAAGCCCGAAAGACGTAACATATAGATCGCTATTCTGACTTTCTCAGATGTGTGCGCGGGCGCTGTTGGTCATTTCAAGCCGTACCATATCTCGTGTCGCGCCTACTGGGACTGCACCCACGTGGTTCCGGCCCCCAGGTGCTGCGCGTCACACGAACGCTTCAATCCTTTCACCAACAGCTGCGAGGCGGACCCTAAAGGGATCTGCCACGATTCCTGCAACACACAGCAGACCGTGGTATTGCCATCTGGTGAGCGAGATTTACAGACAATGGTTGACAATTGCCATTTGTTATCGTTTGCCCTGTGTGTCTTTTTCTTATGGTAAATATTGACCTGTTACCGTATCGTTGTTACAAAAAATTAACACAAGAACACGTTTTACAAAATATTAAACGGATTTGTACATAATCAGTAGCACAGATTTCCATCCTAATTATTAACAACCAACAATATATCGAATTTTGATTTCTTTCAACAGTACTCGATATATCTTTTTATATGTGTGTGAACAGTGATATAGATATTTTACATTAGTATTCATGCTTCTACAAAGACAAAAGCTTATTACTCTGCATGTATTCTCCATTAAAGTTGGTCTTAAATACTAGTACGCAAAAAGTACCAGTGAGTAGTTCATATTCAGTCCAAATTGATTTCTGTGCATAATAACTACAGACTGCAAATTGTTGTTTATTTACTGACAAATTTGCAGCGCTGCATTTTGTTATCATTACTTAGCTTTCAAAACTAACTGCATTAAGTAGTACGACTGGCGGAATGGGCTTAAACCTTTGCACTTGAACTTCAAACCGTTGCTACAAATTGACAAATAACCCGCGATAGATTGAACTTTATTTCATAACTTGTTTTCGGTCAGTCTGCGAGTTCCGGGAGTCAACTCTGGGTGCGAACATCTACGAGCAGGAGATATCCGGCGCCTGGTTACCGCGCCCGTGTGGAGACGGCACGATCTTTTCACAGAAGGACTGCGGCTGTATCTACTTCTATGACGGTCTTCACGTTCGACCGAAAGGTACGGGGCTTCACACTGCGTGTTCCTTTACTTCAAATACGTAGAAATATTTGTTTGGTTTGGATGGTCTATTTTTGCTTTCTTTAATAAATTGATGTTAATTGTGTTGGCTTCGATGTAATAATTCGATAATTCATTGTAAGAAGGCATAACAGTAGGATTAAATTTGCATTGTATTTCTTTTTTTTATTTCCCTTTTCTTGCATTTGCATTTTGATCGGACCCGTGCATCTTCATGTGACACGACGTTGTTGTTACAATACTATCTGCAGAACATTGAAAGTGAATGAGCAGTTGTTGTTGAAGCGGCACTAGGCATGCAGACGTATTCAGAGGGGGTAATCACGTGATAGTCAAGCTGGCGATATCCATGCCGAGACAGTTATTTTTCGCCGTTTTATACCCTTTATTACTTTTGTTTAATTGTTAAATGGTGCTCACATTCCAGCCATATCAGTAAACACGTGATTGGTTTCTATTTCGTATTAAAACTCGCTTTATATTTAGACTTTATTCACCGCAAATTTTCTAAGCGGAGCTTTAATTAGGTCATCCCGCTAAGAAATTTCGCAGCGAGTAAAGTCGAGATAAAAAGCGAATATCAACACAAAATAAACGCTAGTAATTTTCTTGCTCATATGGCTGGAGAATGATCGGCATATAAACGATAAATACAAGTAATAAAGGGTATACAACGGCGAAAAATACATGCCTCGGCATGAACGTCGTCATCTTGACCATCACGTGATTACCCCCTCTGTCTTATTAGAAGAATATGTTGCTTGTTCTGTAAATAATATTTTCTTTAGTTGCTATGGTTATGGTAGTAGCTGTAGAAGTAGTCATTGCAATAGTAGAAATGAGGTGATGCTGCTGATTTTACATCCAGTAGTTTGTGCACATATATAACAAGTAAAAAAGGTAAATTACAAACAATTAGATGAAGTTTATGGTATCAATAGAATTAACATTTTTACCAGTTTTCTATATTCTAACTAATTTTAGAGTGCGTACCTGACCTGCATCTTAACTTCGACTCCCTAAAGGCCGACCTTGATCGCAACATTGGTCTGCATGTACAGAACGTCACGTATCTCGGTGACGGCACGGCTTACTTTGACGGCAGCGCCGCCATAAACGACAACATATTCGCAAACTCCGAGTGGGGCAAAGACGTGTACATCTACATCAGGTTCAAGCCCGAAGGCAATGGACGAAACCAAGGCCTGGTCCACAATTCCGGTTGCGGCCCTTCGGATATTGGCCCCTCTGTCTTTGTCGGAATGGACCGCGAGCCGAGGGCTGACGGGCCGGACAATATTAACATGAAGTTTGCTACAGTTCCGAGGAAGGGTGTCCTTGAGTACGATTTTGTGAATGTGACCGCGCCGGTAAGAAGGTCAATTGAGATCGATTCATTTTTCAGAATAATGATTGTAATCATGATTTGCTTTTGTATAAATAACGGAAATTAAATCACAATCAAATTAACATACACAAATGGCTGGCTTAACATTTTATTCTTGTCATTGAATTGCAGATTGGTAAGATATCGTCTTTCGTTTGAAGCTTTATATAGATTACTACGACAACTTTCGAACTACTAAGCAGTTCTAAATATGTATACTTTTGTTGAACTGTTTAAACCGTCAACAACTGTAATATATCCATGCAGTTATTTTAAATTTAATTGTGTCGTTTAGTTGTGCTTTCTTAAACAGCCACAACAACCACAATACAAAATTGGTTGCAGAGCGTTAAAAGGATTCCTTATCTACACATTTTTACAAATGCAGCTACATATATCTTGTCACACCAATACCACAATCTGGTATTACTTATGTAAAGACACTTAACGAAAAGCCCTTTTTAGAAAATATCCGAAAATCCGGAATTTGTGTTTCCTTCAAGACATAAATTAAAACTTTTCTTAATGCACCTTAATAGTCATTTCCAGGCAATCCAGACACTGCAAATGGCCGATGCAAGACAGCACAGTGATATCTTTTTGGTTCGAAATCAGAAACTGTCATATCAAGGCAATTGTTCAAGATATTGAGAGACTCATTAAACGAACTAAAATGTAATATGTAACTGCACATTTCCTGACAAACAATTTAGACAGCATGTTATGCATGTCTGTTTTCTGCACCTGCCAGGAAAACTCAAATATTGCGTCTTGGTTGCATATTCTTCAAATTTCATTTCGGTTCAAATGTTATTGTACCATTACGGACACACAAATGATATTTTCTAGTTTAATAATTTGGAAAACTTCTGTTCGATGCAATACGTATTCAGTGTTATGGTACGATTCAGGACAATTAAACGAATATCTGATTTGCTCATGTCCGGAAAAGTTTTTTTAAGGCCCAACATTTATACTCTTCCATGACGACTAAACCATTATTTCTTACCGGTATTTCGGCAGGGTTCATTAAATGAACGTTATATATTATTGTATGTTTTAGCAGTATGCAAATTATTTTGAATGGCAAACGTTTGACAAAAGTCAATTTGAAGGCTTCATGCAAGACTTCTGGTTATAATTCCTTTTAAGAATTACCAAATGATGCATGTTCTATAAAAGCGTGTCAGCTGTCATTACGAGCCAAATAAAGTTTGTTGTCGTACTGTTCAAGACAACTAAGTTGTTGTCTTCGGATTACACAAGTAATTTTGAGGCAAACAGACAATGTCTTATTGCATTTAATTACAGCCAAATTATTTCCATTCGGCTTAAGTTGGGCAAAGGGCATTTTTAGACAATACATTGTACAATATTAGTTTTCAAAATAAATATCTAGTTTGAGAATGGCAATTTTTAGGTTATACGTATTAAATGCTATTTAATACTTCAGGC
This sequence comes from Dreissena polymorpha, assembly GCF_020536995.1. Taxonomy (NCBI): domain Eukaryota; kingdom Metazoa; phylum Mollusca; class Bivalvia; order Myida; family Dreissenidae; genus Dreissena; species Dreissena polymorpha. The sequence goes on along the minus strand of NC_068358.1, from coordinate 44,205,347 downwards.
CAACTAAAGGATTTGTGCTGGTATCAAATTTGGCAATCGGCATGACGAGACACAACATATTAAACAACATGTTGTCGTTTTTGTACATTTCAGGGCAATGAAATTATTTCTGCTTGGTTCAAATTTGGCAAGGGGCATTTCGAGGCGGAGGTGAACGGTGTTACTGTACAGCTGAACATACCAGGGGGTGAGGGGACTAGAAACTAGAAAAAAAGTTTTGTTATGTTTTAGTCTCTTGATGTTTCCTTTTAATGACACTATTATTTCTATTCTACATGAAATAAAATAAAATTTGATTTCAAAGCTCTTTTACCGGTATGGGTTATCAATACCGGAATATACAATGTTAAATAACACTGGCATAATTGATCGTCTTTCGATGAGTACTTATTGCAACTGTCACTTTAGTTATGGTGTATATTTATTTTATTTATTTTTTTGTGGGGGGGGGGGTGATATTTTGCAATTTAATTTTTGAACGGTTATGTAACTTTCAGTTTGTCCTAATTAACAAGAAATCAAGAATAGTATTGCCTCGTGAAATAAATATTTATATACATGCACAAACTTTGCAGAAAACTCGACACACTTAAGGTATTTTTCTTTCAGCCAATGAAATCGCCAGACGTCACGGCGCTATAAATATTGGCGGCAACTTGTGTAACATTGGCAACGAGGCTTTCGTTGGCTTCGTTGGTATTTTAGATGAGGTGATTAAAATGCTGTTTTTGTGGGGGTTTGCCGTTTTAACATTTTTTCCGTTTGTGAATATAGTCTCACATTTCCTCGGTACAATAAGTATATATATGCTATTTACTTATACAAATTTCACATACATGCAACATTAGTGAATGCCAGTCTCTAACAACTGCAATACGTAATTTATATCTGGTGAAGGGGGTGAAGGGTTATTTTAAATTTGAACTTTATTTTGACTGTACACTAAGAACAACATATGTTCGTTATGTATTTTGCAACCAAATAATGCACTCAACAAATGTTGTAACATACAGAATATAAATAAAAGAACAAAATCAGAATTTGTAAAAATACTTCAGCTTTAAGGTTCAGATACATATGTTTAATTAAATTTTAAGAGCATGACACCATATTTACCATAACGCTACTGACAGCTGTATGAAAAAAACACCAATTCCATTTAGTTCGTTACGGCTTCCGAGGCGTACACATGAACTTTTGATACGCTATATGATATCAGGACGGTTGTGAATTACAGCGAAATGACTTCAATACATAGATGAAACTTAATGCTAATGTGGGAAATGTGTACTTCATAACTAGAAAAATTAGTGTGATTTAAAATTTTGATTGAAGCACATATTAAGTTAAACAACAAGGCAATACGAGTTGCATGTTGTATATTGCATTTTTAAACCACACGTTTTTTACAGGTGTGCGTGGTATGATCTATTTACAAGACAGAAACAGGCATACCTACCTATCTATTGAATTGTACTTTAAGATATAATTCAAAATATTTAAACCAAATTCATACGTTAGACAAATTAATGTTATTAATTTGACCTGTGTATTTTAGTGAGATTGAAACGTTTGCACTTTTTGCAATTTACCTTTTGTTCATTTTGATATATCAGTAAAAAACCAAAGATACCGAACCACCTGATGAAAAAGTAAAAAAAAAAATACATCATAATCATATTCTTTAAAAGCAATGTACTTTCAGAGAAAAAAATGTTTATGACATGCGTTAAGAAAGCAAATCCCACGATTGTTTATCTCACTACGGAGCGTTGATGGATGCTATATGATCAATTTAACATAACATAAAGAATGTTTATGTTAAACATTTTAAAACTTTAACTATCTAATTTCGTCTTGACGCAAAATATTTAAGTTATAATCTAATTAAATGTCATACCATTTTAAATCATACAAGAGAACTTTCTGAAAATTGACTGAAAGTTATGCTATTCTTTTTCAATAAATATAGCAATAATAAAATGTATGTATCGCATTTTTACGAATTTCAGGTGAGAATATACAAGTGCAAACCCTCGGATTTCATCGAGCATTTCAACCAGAAGCCCACTCAAATTCCCCTGATCCGAAAACACGGATAGGTTATAAGTAAGACATTCACATCGACATCATTACTGCGCATGCGCATCGTTGCCCACATCTCCCTGCGCAATTGTGTATATTAACATGTGTGATACCAGTATATATTGTTTCATATTTCGTCTTTATCTGTTAATCTATTACCTTGATTTCAAGTAGCATCCGTGTTATTGATAATCATAGTAAATCATACAATAAATGCTCTAAACATATGTTTGTTAAACTTATAACAATGAAAGGACAAAACATTATTATGGTATACTTGTTTTAGTGAAGATATATTGCTTTTTTAAATATTTGATAACTGTGTCGTTAAAAAGTTTGTCTGTACTGTCAACATCTCTTGTGCAAATTGATGAATTTTACCTTTTAAATAACTGCACTCTTCCTTCACTGGAGTGTATCAATATAGCCCTATCTTGATGTTGATTATTCTATGGTAAAATTTGGACACCTTAATAAACACATTATAAATTAAGACCTAATGTCAAGATAATGACGTATTTTCTGACAATATGTAACCGCTAGTACTGCTGGTCGAACACATACATATTGAATTAAGTCCATGAAAGAGGTCACTCTGTGTCCGTGTTAAACTTTCACACAATCTCTAAATATATATATAGAGAGAGATTGTGTGAAAGTTTAACACGGACACAGGGTGACCTCTTTTATGGATTTAGTTCAATATATATATATATATATATATATATATATTGTAAGAATTCTCATCAACTGTATTTTCAGTAAAACATGATCCAAGTCTCGAGCATATACAGTCAGGTTTAATTGAACAGTTCGACAGTCCGACGCGTGAAGAAATTAACGTTACTTTTTAGACGCCGTTGAGTTGTGTTTCCCTATTGTCTTGTCGATGCCTGACACTCTCGTTTGACGCTGACAGCTCCTACTGCTTTATTGTAGGTAATATGTAGAACATAATAACAGGATAATAAAGTGCATGGAAAATAATTCATCTTGACTGTGGTTTAATGAATATTGTATTGTGGTTGATGTCTGTCATGTGCAGCTATTGGATTGTTATTCATTATGTAATTACAGTTACTTGTGTAATAAAAGGGCATTGTCAATTTCTCTTGTGTTTTTTAAACTTTTTTTAAAAAGGAAAAAAACAATATAGAACAGAGCATGCGGAAATTCATTTGGTTATGCTTCATTAACAAATATAAATGTAATTTAACACACAATGAAAGGTTTCTATGTTTACTGACTAAAACATGTTTGGAGTGTTCCTAAACAGAACATTTGTATAACACTGTTAAAATATACAGTTCTAAATGGTCTTCACTCATGATCGAATATTATTAAATGTTAACATGTTTGTTTACGAATGTATTCCTTAACGATGCTTTATACGGCATATAAACATCGAATGTATTGTTTAACGATTCTATATTTGGCATAAAAACAGCGAATGTATTACTCAACGATACTTTAAAAGACGCATTTTCAGCGAATGTATTCCTGAACGATGCATTTTACTGCATATAAAATGTATTCTCGATACCACGTATAAATACGAAATGTATTCCTTTAGGATACTTAACACTATTTATTTTAGCTCGATTGCATCGAAAGCATAATGCTTATTTGAAACGCTTTCACGTCCGTTTCCTGGAACTAGAACCACTACTTGGTGTCTGTGGGGGAGAACAAAAGAACGCTCCCACGGAGGGGATCGAATCCGTGACCTCCAGGCGGACACTATATTTTCTACGCCACGGCGACCTTAAGGATACTAGATACGGCATTTACATTGCAATGCTATTCTTAAATGGTCCTGTATCGGGTATATAAACCGAACTGTTCGTTAATACTCACTATAACTGTAATAATTGTTAAACCTATTTTTATACCGAGCCTCAACCTCTTCTGGTAATCCGGAATTCAAATCGATTAAATTTTGGCAATTTCGATGATTTTCGCTAAATTATTTTGAGCATTCAAAGGAAGAATAATGCACACAGATGTGGAAGATTTGTCATTTAACAACATTTAATAAATAACTTATTGAGAAATAACTTATTAATCTTACAAAAAGTTGACACAAAAAAGAAGACCTTCCTACCTTACTTAGTGGAAGCAATTAACATATGAAACGCAATCACACTGTGTTAAGTTTGTGGACGAGATTATTATAAAAACACAACGTTTTGCTGGTTTCACTTTTTGTCTCTTTTTTTTTTCTCGTACCACGATAAACCTACCACTTATCTGACTTAACTCCTATAATTTCATGACTGTTAGTTGTTCTTGTTTCATTTTTACAAAATGACGTCCATCTTCTTCGTTAATCTTTAAAAAAAAAGGGTGACTTAAATTCGTTCATACCAAAATTACGGCAGAGTGACGTTAACCTTTGCGATATTCGACAAAAATGAAACGGAAAATTGAAACGGATACAGGGAACAAGCAGATGAAATGAGCCATTAGAGCGACAATTTGGATAATGCTTATATCATACCAATAATCTGTTATGTATAAACTAATTCACCCAAGGAAACCCGATACCTTGTGAGTAGTCTAACCACATTATATATCAGACAAAGGATTCAAGTTTCTGAAATGATGTTGGGTGAAATGCAAAGAATATCATAGAATGTATTATAAAGCTTTAAAAGTACATTTGTATGCATATGTGCCCACATACACTTACTCTATGCCTCCGAAGCAAATAAATTGCAACAAAATGGCTGGAAATAAGTTTTTTTGTCACCAAAATAATAATAAAGTCACTGCTCCTATAAGGTTTCCTGGTCTTCTCTAAATGGTTTCCATGTTTCCCCTACATGGTCATTAAAAACGCAAATTTCTCCACAAGAAACAGTTTTCTAGAGAAACCCTGCTGAGAGGTTATGGCAGACATGTGTAAGTTTGTATATAAATCCTTTAATTATTGTAGTGGCTTGCAAATTAAAGCTGTTTTTCTCCCCTTAGTGCCTGAACATGGCCCATTCTGTCCGATCTTCTACTTCAATGAGCCACATTTCGCTCATTTTTTAAGAAAATTTGTCAGGATTTTTTCTACATGTAGGCCAATACCTGTGTTATCAATGTTAATACACAGCTGTTTCAAATTGGACTTTGAAAATTTTATTTTTTTCCAATTTACTTACTCTATGTTAGTTCATGCTAAAATCACGCGCACTGCTCCAATGATATTACACTGCTCACAAGGTATCGGGTTTCCTGTGGTGTAATCGAAATACACATACTATACCGATATAGTTAGAACTTTAGTAAAGCCTAGCATGACATAAGTGGAGGAGATATGTTAAATAAGAAACCATGAACAAAGTTTCATTAACAAATTGTGTGTTTTTTTTCAACGGTTAAACATCGCAATAAAGTGACCATTTCTCTTGTCATATAGTAACAGCATTTTGTTCTGTACCTGTTCTCGAATAATGTTTATACTGTCCTAATACCAAATGCAGACTTGAAATCAAATAGTTTGGTCAGATCACGGAGTGGTCAGATGTAGCACTGTTTTTCATCGGTCACACATAGACTAGTATGTCTGCATTAATTTGTACAATTAAAAGAACAACATGACGTCAGTTATGCTTCAAATGATGAAAAACGGTTTCGAAACACTGCTGGATCGCTTTCATGAAAGTGGAATGTTGTAGGGACCTGTCGCTTTGTGTGTGTCTAACACAGAATGAACCACAACAAAATTTTAGTAATACATGTACATGTAATTGTATTGGTATCTACGAACATTTATTAAATTGTCAAGCAAACTACATTAAAAATGTAATACTTTTCGCCTTAAATTAAATCCTCCATTTAATTTATTACAATTTCAGTTTTATTCATTTTCATGTACTGATAGTAACTTGTAATTCCTATCTCCACTAATACCCCCCCCCCCCCCCCCCACACACACACACCCCACCCATCCCGGTCACTGATATTTTTTTATGAACGTACCATCTACTGCGATGAATAAGTCCAAATTGATGTATTTTTTATGTTTTCAATGGGTCAATACTTTCTTATTGTGTGCATTAATTCCAATTTAAATGTTTCATCATAAAACACAACATGTGCTTAGTTGCATGTCTATATTTCGTTACAGCACCTGGTCTGTAACAGCAAGCGCGCTTTTCATACGTGGAATGTGACAATCGACAGCAACAATTTCGCTCTTTTATTAAAACTCGGGTTTAATGTGGCGTTCATGTTGAATGAATGGTTATAGAAAAACGAAATATATATGTATTAAATTAAATTGTTAAAAGGTTATTGTTTTCACAACTTGCTCCCATTAGGATTCAATTGCTCACCATTTGCTTTAAACTTTTGTTTACAGTGAAAAGTTGTGATGAGGATGCCCGGCATTGTCTTTAATTTACTGTACAAATCACATTTTTTAATCATGTAAATAGTAAAACTGTATTTATTTGTTAATCTATCTGCGGTAAAAGCTTAATTCATTGACCGACTCCAATAAATAAAATAGTCGCCAGTGAACGCCGCCCTCATAAGCATTCTCGTAACCGATTGAGCGGCCAAAATCACAGTTTGGCGTCTAAGAAGTATCCTGCGAATTTCCCGTAACGCATCTGTGTCAGCGCACATGACTGTGTTATTTGGCTTGAATATTCAATTACATATGTAGTACGTCATGCTATCTCTTATCAGTGGATTATCTATTACCCCATGGGGCTTTTATGGCGATTACGCGTAGAAGAAGGTACATAGTGCTCCTTTAAAGTGTGCGTGTAATTCAGATGTTTATTTACAGGTCATCGCGGAGTCTTCACAAGTACATTATGTGCAGTCTTGCCCCTGTGACCTTTCAGGGGACAGTATTAAATTTTGAGCCGTAGTAGGTCAAATTTACATCGACGACCCGGGTATTCGCCAAAGAAATATTTTTGATCCAAATAGACCAGTGCACGGTGGCCAATGAAACCTTCATGTTCAATGGAAGGCAATTTACAAACTATGAATGTATGGCTGCCATTAAAAGGACAAGATTCCTCCGCCAAGGGATTGCTGACAATTAACAAAGACCTTCTTTCCGCTCCTCGCGCGCTGCGCCACCTTTATGGCCTCTCAAGACGCCACCAGCCGTCGACCCGAACCAAAGATGTTGAGCGTACTGGGTACCGCCGTCCTGCGACACTTCCGTTTTCTTCATAGGACCGACCGCTCGAAACCCTGGTCTGCATTTCTGCCAAAGGTCCGCCCCGTCCGTCCTCTACGCTGCCACCTCCGCTGCCCCGCGGCCCCCATCCCTCTTCCGGTGATGTAGTGAAATAACTATCCACCTACGGACAGTAACCATTCCACTTGGCAATACTTCCAAGTTCTGGGAGTCAGCGAAGTCAGCGAAAGAAGACGTCCGGCTCTAGGGATGACCGTGACGGTACTCACTGGATTAACAGAGCCGCCAGAAATCCCCCTATCCGACCCTGTCCAGACGATGTAGTGACACCACTATCCACTTACGGACAATTACCATTCCGCTTGGCGAGTCATCGGAGAAGTCTTCAAAAAAATCCTCTGCGGGGGACTCTTGCCCCTCTCGTGACGTGCACGCTCAAGCTGCTGACCGAGCTCTTTTTAAGAAGAGTTTACTGATACATTTAAAGAGAAACCTTGATTTTTTTTACAATCGCCTTTTCTTTTGTATATTCAACTTTTATTGCCAGCTAAAATATCCAATCGTTATTGGCAATTTTGGTGATCGGGAACGCTAAAATATGATATACTGACTTTGAAAAAAAGTTATAAATATACGTTTTTAAATAATTAAATTTAATAAAGGTTTAAATTGTTGTTGTTGTTTTGTTGTTACTTTTTGTCGCATACTCACCGCATGAAACGTGTATAATTAATCGCTCGTATATTCAAACCACACGTTAATGTTCGTAAATAGAAATTATTCTACGGGAGATCCCAAAATTGTACTTTGAAGTACAAATATGAAATACACTTCGAAGTATAAATTTGTACGTCGAAGTACAATTTGTACTTCGACGTACATGTTTGTACTTCGATCTACAAATGTTCTGAACAGCCAAAACACTCGTCTCTTGAGCCGCTTTTCCTTCAGATTTATTCATAATTAATCTTTGAAATCTCCTTCTTAATTAAGGACACAATGAATAAAAATATCAAAATTGAAAAAAAATTAAGTTTCAAGTATTTAATGCATGTTGAAATAGATTATATACCAATTTGAAGAAGATTCAAGGTTACCTTTTTAAAAATTAAAATTAGCAAGCATAGTGTGAGTATTTATTACCACGGTCCAGCGCATTACTGTGTAGGAAATTCCCAACGGTAACCACACAGTTACCAAACGCTTACGGGATTAAAAATTGTATAATAACCTCCCTTGTTTGGTCGTATTTTGTGATAACCATTATTTGCATAAGCCAGTGTTTAATTCCGCCACGCCAGGTCAATAAATACGCACAGTATCTATGAGATAGCGATCGATAGTCGCATAATTTGGTATGAATAATAATAATAATAATAATAATAATAATAATAATAATAATAATAATAATAATAATAATCTTCAATAAATACACACAATATCTATGAGTTAGCGGTCGATAGTCGCATAATTTTGTTTAAATAATAGTAATAATAATGTTCAATGTCGAATATCTCTAAAAACAACAGATGTAAGGCGTCTTCTGTTTGGCAAACACTCAAGGGTCGGTAAAAACTGTACCTCGAAGTACAATTTTGTACATTTTGTACATTTCTCTTTTTACCTAGTAGGTCTTGTTGACTTTCAATCCAAATGGAAGCGCCATAAACATGTTATGATAAGTATACTCTCCTGCGCCACTCTCTCCAATTCACTCCCAACATGGAACTTCTTACAAACGAACGCGGTCAGCCTGTGCTATGCTTCGATGGTCGCTCATAGGAGCACACGTCTAAGTCTACAATACGGTGGCCATGCAGCTAGAGTCGAACCGATTTCCACAAGGTTTCGCTAATTACAGATCTCCGTTAACTCGTCCAAGATATCATTGGGGCAATTCTTGTGACCAAGTTTAATGAGGATCAGACAATAAATGTGACCTCTAGAGTGTTTACAAGGTTTTGCAATAGCCATATAGCCATATAAGGAAAAATGCATCGCCCCCTGGTGCCCATGTCTTTTAAAACAAACCGGAACTATTTGTCAACTCATAACAAGATATTATTGGGACAACTCTTCTGACCAAGTTTCACGAAGGTCGGAAAATAAATGTGGCCTCTAGAGTGTTAACAAGGTTTTACTAAAGCCATATAAGGAAAAATGCCCCGCCCTCTGGAAGCCATGTTTTTCAACCAACCGGCATCATTTTTAAACTCATCCAAGATATTATCGAGATGAATCTTCTGACCAAGTTTCATGAAGATCGGACAGTAAATGTGGCCTCTAGAGTGTTAACAAGATTTTACTATAGCCATATAAGGAAAAATGCCCCGCCCCTTGGAAACCATTTTTTCAAGCAAACATAATTATTTTCGAACTCATCCAAGATATCATTGAGGCCAATCTTCTGACCAAATTTCATTAAGATTGGACAATACATGTGGCCTCTAGAGTGTTAACAAGGTTTTACAAAAGCTATATATAGCCATATACGGAAACAATGCTCCGCCCCCTGGTGGTCACGTTTTTCAAGCAACCGGAACCATTTTCAAACTTGAACAAGATATCATTTGGAAAAATCTTCTGACCAATATTCATTATGATCGGACAATAAATGCGGCCTCTAGAGTGTTAACAATGTTTCACTAAGGCCATATATAGCCATATTAGGAAAATTGCCCCGCCCCCTGGTGGTCATGTTTTTTCAAGCAACCGCAGCCATTTTCGAACTTGTCCAAGATATCATCGGGACAAATCTTCAAACCAAGTCTCATGATGATCGGTAAATAAATGTGGCCTCTAGAGTGTTAACAAGGTTTTACTAAAGCCATATAAGGAAAATTGCCCCGACCCCTGGCGACCATGTTTTTCAACCAACTGGCATCATTTTCAAACTCGTACAAGATATTACTACGATGAATCTTCTGACCAAGTTTCATAAGATTTGACAATAATTGTAGCCTCTAGAGTGTTAACAAGGCTTTACCATTGCCATATATAGCCATATAAGGAAAAATGCCCCTCCCCTTGGCAGCCATGTTTTTCAAGCAAACGTCACCATTTTCGAACTCGTCCAATATATCATTGACACCAATCTTCTGACGAAATAATAACAACGCAAATATTGACGCCGCACGACACACGACGCCCAATGCACGACGCACGACGGACGAAAGGCGATCACAAAAGCTCACCATGAGCACATTGTGCTCAGGTGAGCTAAACATGGCCGCCAGGGGACAGAACTTGTTTTTCATTATATGGATTTAATTGCAACTTGTTAACAATTAAGAGGCCACATTTATTGTTCGATCTTCGTGAAATTTGATCAGATGATTTGTACCAATGATATCTTAGACGAGTTCGAAAATGGTTCCGGTTCAATAGGGGACATCTACTGTCCAATGCAAATGCGCATGTCAAGTATCAAGCCAATCAGTCAATTCGTTGATGAGATATTGATCGGAAACAATGCTCACACTTATTTTGGCACCGACCTTGACCTTTGATCTAGTGACCCCAATTTCGACAATGGTCATCTGCTGTCAAAGACCAATGCGCATGGGAAGCATCAAGCCAATCGGTATATTCGTTGACGAGTTTTTGATAAGAAACGCCTTTCCCACTAATTGTGCAAGTGATCATAACCTTTGACCTAGTGATCCCAATTTCAATAGGGGTCATCTTCTGTAAGGCCAATGCACATGAGAAGTATCGAGCCAATCAGTGAATCATTTGACGAGTTATTGATCGGAAACAATTTCACACTTAATGTGTAACAGTGACCTTGACCTTTGACCTCGTGATCCCAATTTCAATAGGGGTCATCTACTGTCCAAAGCCAATGAACATGTGAAGTATCATGCAAATCGGTAAATCAGTTGACGAGTTTTTGATGGTAACGATTTCCCACTTAGTGTGCAACAGTGACATTGACCTTTAACCTAGTGCCCCCAATTTCAATAGGGGTCATCTACTGTCCAATGCCAATGCACATGTGAAGTATCAAGCCAATCGTTGAATCAGTTGACGAATTATTGATCGGAACGATTGTACTCTTAATGTGTAACAGTGACCTTGACCTAAGACCTAGCGACAACATTTGCAAGTAGGGGTCATATAATGTCCAAGGCCAATATACACGTGAAGTATCAAGCCAATCGGTCAATTGGTTGACAAGCTGTTGATGGGAAACGATTTTCAAACTTAGTGTGATAGTGACCTTCACCTTTGACCTAGTTACCCCAATTTCAATAGGGGTCATCTACTTCCAAGGCCAATTTAAATGTGAAGTATCAATCCAATCGGTAAATTCCTAGACGAGTTATTGATCGGAAACGATTTACAAACTTATTCGGATAGTGACCTTGACCTTTGACCAAGTCACTCCAATTTCAATAGGGGTCATTTACCGTCCAAGGCAAATGCACATGTGAAGTATCAAGCCAATCGGTCAATTTTTTTGACGAGTTATTGATCGGAAACGAACTGTTCTACCGACATTCAGACTGGTCTACCGACAGCTCTAGTGATCTTGTCTTTTGACCAAGTGACCCTAATTTCAAAAGCGGCCATCTACTGCCCAAGGCCAATGCACATGTGAAGTATCAAGCCAATCGGTCAATTGGTTAACGAGTTATTGATCGGAAACGAACTGGTCTACCGACATTCAGACTGGTCTAACGACAGCTCCACCGACAGACATGCCGACCGACATCCAGTAAAACAATATACTACTTCTTCTTTGAAATCGAAATCGATTAACTCAACATTTTTCATATCAACAGTCATGAAACTTTTTAGCTAACCTGAGCACAATTGTTTGCTCATGGTGAGCTTTTGTGATCGCCTTTTGTCTGTCGCGCGGCGTCAGCATTTGGCTTGTTTACACTCTAGAGGCCACATTCATTTCAGATCATCATGAAATTTATTCAGAAGATCAGTGCCAATGATATCTTATTTAATGATATCCAGGATGAGTTCACAAATAGTTCAGGTCTGTACAAAAACATGGCTTCCAGTAGGATGGATATTTTTCCTTAAATGTCCTTATCAAACCCTTGTTAGCACTCTAAAAGTTACATTTATAATTCACTCTTCATGAAACTTGGTCAGAACATTTTGTTCTAATGATATCTTGGGCTGAACAGAACAGGTCGGTTCCTTTGTATCACAGGTGAGCGACTTTGGGCCTTTGAGGCCCTCTTGTTTTGAACTTCTCCTTGCCATTTAACAAGTGTCTGTTTTATCGGTCATTTGTCGAGCAACATGGGCACATGCAAGTGCTTAAAAATTTCACGAACACATTTGTAGGACATTTCAGCAGCAAAGCATGAGCTTTTGTGATCGCCTTCTCCGTCGTGCGTCGTCAACATTTGTTTTGTTAAGGAAACATTTATTATCCGATCTTCATGAAACTTTATAAGAAAACTTGTCCCAACTATCTTAGACGAGAGTTCGAAAATGTCTCCAGTTGCTTGAAAAAACATGGCCGCCAGGAGCGGGGCATCTTTCCTTAAATAGCTTTAGTAAAAACTTGTTAACACTCTAGAGGCCAAATTACAATGGAATTTATTGTACCACATAAAATTACAAACTAGCATTTTTATGTTGTTAAATGTATGTTACCATACCAAATCTCGTGTTATTTTGGCTAGTGCAATAAGGAACACTGATGTTTTATGGATAAACTGTATTTGACCAAATTTTTTTTGCGAAATATTTGTTGATTTGGCACATCACGCAATTCCGAGATTCGGGCACTGCCAGATGTTTCTTTGAAAATAATATATCATGAATTGTATGTTAATGTTAACAAATAATAATATTCGTTCTTCAAATCAATTAAGCATTTTAGATAATTCTCAGTTATGTAGCATTATAAGATTTGTAATCAATTTGTTGTCACATGATGTTATCAAGCAAATTTATTAATGCAACTGAACTAGTTTTATGATTGGGATTGTGTTTTCTGCAAGTTGTCTTCAGTTATACATTAACAAGTATGATTATCAAAATGCCCAATCAAGATATAAAACAATCAAATTTGTGGAATTTATAATCTCCCTAAAATAAATTTAGGTTATGAATGGGTGCAAATCCCTCGATATATGCAGAGCTTTTTTTCCTGATTTTGTGAAACGGCCCTGTCCACCTCACTACGTGAAAAAATGAGTCACGAAATTGTAAAAAATTTGAAAAAAAAGTCGCAAACTTCTGAATGTTGTGAAAAAAACACGAGTCGCGAACTTTTAAAAATTGCAAAATTCAGTTTGTTAAGAATGAGTATAGAAAAAGCATGTTTAATACGTGCATCATATTAAAATGTCTTTAAATAATGCATGAAAAAATTATTTTCATTTTATTGACAGCTACTTTCAACTAATAACCACTTTCAGCAATATTCTGACTGTAAAACTCTATCTAAAACCATAGAAAAGCCTCACAACTGTCAATATCTTGTCTAGCTTATGTAAAATATTAAATCAAAGTTTATGTTTGAATTGTGAAATGGCCGTTTTTGACAGTTTTAAGCCCAAAAAGTCCAATTTTGACAGCTGCAAATGGCCGCTTTTTTCAAGTATAGTGGCCTTACTAGATTTGTGAAATGTTCGTTTCAAAATTGTGAAATGGCCGTTCACGGCCATTCTCTTAGAAGGAAAGAAAGCCGTGATATGGTATCATTCTAAAAAGATTATTAACTGTAGGGTAGTAGTCTTTTTGCATCGCAATTCTCCTCATTGATATCTATACGTCCATGATGTTTCATGATAGAATCTTATCTGAGATTTAGCCTTGAAAAGTAACATCATAAAAAAAACAAAGGGCAATAACTCTTAGTTTAGAAAGTGCAGGGATATAGTTCTAGTGCATGGTACTTCTTCCCATTGATTAATACACACCCACGAACTTTCATGTTGAAATATGGTATTGTATCTGAGATAAATCTCTGAAAAATTACATCATAAAAGAAAACGAAGGGCAATAACTCTTAACTATGAAAGTGTCTGGGGTTTTTTGTGCATGGCACTTTTCCTGATTGATATCTATACACCCATTACGTTTCATGTTGACATCTTATATAGTTTATGATATATAGTTCTGGAAAGTTTTGTGACATGCTGACTTGATGACAGACGGAAATAGCCAATAAGATACTGTTTATATGCTTTTAACTTGAAAGAAGTTAACTAAGTGACATACACAGCGGAAAACAAATGCACTAAACTGAAGCTGTGTATACAGAGCCACTGTTGCAGCTCCAGCAATTGCAGGCAACTCGGTGCCTAAGAAATTCAGTACAGCCTCTGTAAACATATCAATACTTTCATTGGAACCACCTCCTCCTTAAATGAACAATTTCACAACTGAATTGTTTAAGCAGGCGGTCACATTGTTAAATTATTATCAACATAATTTTACTTGACAGGAAAAGTAAACAATGGCTACAAGTAACATAATTTAACATTACTTTTTACTTAAAAGTATCAATTTTGTTTTTTCTTTACATTTAGAGGACGTCCATTTTTAAAGTGATGTTGGTTCCATTTTGCAATTAATAGTTGACTACTAGTCAGTGCACAGTGTCTTAAGTAATGCTCGATTGGTCATTGTTGGCTCGAGAACAACTTTAATATACCACTGGTACTCTTAAGTATACTTAAATATACCCCGCGTACGGAAAATATACTGAATCGTACCCGGCAATTCTAGCGCTCAATTTGACGTTATCCGGTGTGTGTTTTTTTTTTCAAATAATTTATATTTATGTCAATATTCTATGAAGTGGCCTCTATATTATCGAAAGCATTACTCAAAAAGCGAGGATACGCCAGATGGTGTCCGTACAATAAGGAAGAAGGAAGGTATGACTTGAAACACCAGTTATTAAATACAGGTATTTCATTCATTAAACGATTAAATACAAATCAAACATTAAAATTCAAACAACGAAACAATAATCAACACCAAAATAAAGGACAACAATCACCGTCTGCATTTTTCTTCTTTGTTCATATCGTATGCATTTTTCAACGTTACCTACCGGTATATTGTAAATTGCCTGCGTTTCCCGTAAGCGTTTTAGAGAGAACCTCGCGTTTGCAGAATTTTTTCACGAACGAAATTCGTTAAAATTTCTAACAACGTTTTTTCACTAAAATGGTCCTAGAGAAATTAACTATAAAGTTAGTGTCAGAAAAAATCTTAAAAGAAAATCTAAGAAAAACGTTTTCAAGTCAAAAATTGTAAGAATTAGAATATCATTGTTAAATACAATACATATTTCGTCTGCCCAAATTCTACTACATCTTTCATCGAACAAAAATCACAACCCTGGTACATTGTTTTAATAGTGGTATTAAACTTCGCAAACATTCTAAAACTTCCACGTTCATCCATCATCGATGGACTACCTTTACAATTAGTTATATTTATGTAGATAATTAAATAACTATTCTGTCAAGCTACACAATCAACACGCTGCAATTTACGGGAATCATAGTCAATCGATCAGAAACAGTGTACTCGTAAGACACACTTCAGAAAGGATATAAGGATAAATCATTTTAATTGCGCACGACTGTGTCAATTAATATAGACCACATATACTTAATACACTCGATCAAATTCATGTATCACTAATTTTTACGCGCAAGACTAGCCTTTATTTAATTCGTGTCTCAATTGTAACCGCATGGTACATTATTATTATTTTTATTATTAGTATTATTATTATTATTATTATTATTATTTGCCATATTTTTAAAGCACTTTTTGCATGAATTCACACGTCGTTCAAAAGTACTGTACAATACAAACGCATGGTTCAACCAGTAAAATGAAAAAAGACATTTGAAACTATATGATAAACAATGATAGATGATCACATATAAAACTAGAAGTGGCGCGACAGAGGCCGACGCGTATCCCCACGCCGCATATATGTTATATTAAAAGGCAATTTTGGGTGGACAAGGCCTATGTTGGTGGGGCCCCGGGGTTGGGTAATGTGGACATGGATGGTCGAGATAGACCGTGTTGTCATGAGAGATGTTCATTATTTATTTGAAGTCAATTGGTGAATAAATGAAGAAGTTATGTAAAAACAAAATGTTGGGTACGAAATAAAAAATTGAGAACGAAAACAAAATTGGGTACGAAAAAAAATTGGTACGACAAATTTTGGGTACGAAAAAATAATTGGGTACGAAACAAAATTG
Organism: Dreissena polymorpha; assembly: GCF_020536995.1. NCBI lineage: Eukaryota > Metazoa > Mollusca > Bivalvia > Myida > Dreissenidae > Dreissena > Dreissena polymorpha. The sequence goes on along the minus strand of NC_068358.1, from coordinate 44,188,886 downwards.
GGTACGAAAAATTTGGGGTACGAAAAAAAAATTGGGGGTACGGGAAGTAGTACCAGTGGACCTCTCGATAAATTTGAAAGAGGACGGTAACCAAGCTGCCTTTACCTTTATCAATGGCCCTGGGGTGGGTAATGTGGACATGGATGGTCGAGATAGACCGTGTTGTCATAAGAGATGTTCAGTATTAATTTGAGGTAGAATAGTGGTTTCATTATGATCTAGAGACTGATGAAATGTCGCTCTGTACACGCAGTAGCGCCGTCTGCGTGGAGTGGAATTTCCTGTAAGCTGACTGACGCTTTTCGTGCAGGTTATGGTCAGTATAATGTCGTTCCAGTAAGGTGTCGACGACTTTTTCTAGATTTTTTTAAATAAAGGGTAAATTTGATACCGGTCTATAGTTTATCAGTACATTTTGATCGAGTCCCGGTTTCTTGTTAAGTGGTCTTATTTTTGAACTTTTAAACGTAATTCATGTGCGAGAACCTTCGCAGCTTTACCAGATGGACCGACAACTCCACTCAGTTCACCCATTAAATGTTTTGTTCCTTTCGTTAGGCTTTTCTAGTCACGGCCACAAGCATCTAATTACTGGGCATAATAACTAGTTTTCGATTTCGTGAACAGTTTGCTTGTGACAGGACATTGGTTCCTGTAGATTTCATGATTTATAATCAATTTAGCCAATCGCCACTTCCGTTCTAGTTTGCGTCTCAGATGTTTTGCGCAGTGCAGTTCCTCAGTGAACCATGGACACGATGGTCTTAACACAATGGTTTTTGTATTTCAAGGGGGCGTGCTTTTCAAGGAGGGATGCGAGTCCATTGTTATATATTTCAACCAGTTCACCCACATCTGATGTGTTTTCACTTTTCAGAATGTCCGATGCTAGTATGTCTTTTTTAAACTCATCTACATCGATCGACTTCAATTTTCTATAGTTTACAGTTTCCTCACAGGAGGCGGTTTTGCTGCACGGGCGTTAAACACAATTGCTAAATGATCACGTGATGTTCTTCCACTGTTGTCGGGGAGTCCGGGATCAGATACTTTTTTATTTGTGACTGTTGTATCTGGATCTCTAGTGATCAATACATCTTATGTGTGACCCGCAACATGGGTTGCTTCGATGACATGTTTCCGCATACCACATGATTCCAGAATACTTGTAAATCTAGCCGATTCTGGGTTAGACGGAACATCCAGATGAATGAACGGAACATCACCCTCAACAATAATGTTACTTTCCAGGGTTACATAGTAAGCGAGAAACGCAGGCCATTCGTTCTCCATGTATGCACTTGTCTTAAGACCATTCCGTTTTGTTGGAGGAGATTTATATACCACACCGAGTCGTAGGCTATAGTTCTTAATGGTAATGTTGCAGTCCATGTATTCAAACGTAGTGAAGGTGATATCACGACTTGATGCCAGCAAGCAAAGATCGAAGGGTGTCTTGTATATAACTGCTACTCCTCCCCGCGCCAACACAGGGTCACGTGGTCGATTTTGTATCAATTTGGGACAAGCTCGGCTATGCAGGCTTTATCGGTGGGACCGCCAAGCCATGTCTCAGTCACAGCAAGAATGTTGAAATCGTTTGAACGAATATAATCGGCAAAAGCTTGTGCTTTATTTTTTACTGATCTTGGGTTGAAACAGCATAGTTTTATCAGAATCTGGCCTGCGCGGTTCGAATTTAATTCTTTGCAGGTTACTTTGGTTAACTTTGTTGCTTTTTATGAAATGAGATCTCAATCGTTCATTTTAGTTTATTTTCGGTATGTGTTGGGGTAGTGTTCGAAGATTTTATGTATGCACACCCTCAGTACAGTCCCTGGAGCGTCTCGTTTTAATTTGACTCCCTCTGGTGCCCCTGACCTGTTTAATATACCTAACTGTTTGATAGTTGCTAATACATGCATAATACAGTAATCCTAAAAAAATGAACAAAAAAGCACAGAGCGCAAACATGTTCAGCCTACACCTGGCGCATGCGCATACAATTACAATTATCAGTTTACTCAAACTACGGCTATAAGTTACTTTACATTAGAGAGGACCGAACCATTTGGGGACTGAGAAGTCACGTAACCGATCCCAACAAGCATATTAGGAATGTCTAAATGAGTATGAATATTGAAAAATAGAAACCAATGTATCATAGTAAACACGAACAGTCTTTTAAAAAGTTTTTGCTACTTACAATTTATTTTATATGGTTTAAGTATTGTCGACGTAAATAATGGAAGTGTGACTTGGTTTTATTGTTTGCTTTTTAAGAGAAAATAATAAGTTATTTTTTTCCTCAAACATGGCCATGAAATAGGGTACGAAGGTCGGTTAATTCTTGTCCGATGATTTGTTAAGGTACATTTTCCAACTGTTATAATGGTATTTAATGACAAATATATTAAGATATTTATTAAACACTCTTAATTCATGTTACGTATAGTCAAATTGAAGTTAATTTAGCGTGTATAATAAATTGTAGCAAAAATAATCGATAACTTAAATCGAAAACCTAATTTAAGATTGGCTAAAATAGGATTGGTATGGCTGGTAGAAACAAACAACTTGTTTAAGCCTTGTCCAAACTTTCAAGTTTCTTTACTTCCTAATTCTGTATTATTGTAACTCCCACGGAATCATTCATATGCCTTTCATAGATGAGGAATCACTTTTGAACGTCAATAAAACGTAGGGGGGAGTAGCTTACTAATAGATAGTGATAACCTTTACCAAGCTCAATAAACTAGTTGTTACAATATTGTCTTTTTTACCTGGCGCTAATACCGTAAAGTGTTACTAAAAGTAATTCGCTAAATTTTTACATACTTCATCACAATATGTCAAGGAGTTTTGTCAAAAAATGTCGTTTTCAATGTTCTGTTATGGACGTTTGTTGTGGTTTTGAAAAATGTGTAAGTATTATTTATTAGTATACTTAAATACAAGACAAATCTACGAGCAAATTTAGTTAATGGGCTAATTGGATACTCTTTGCTTTCAGATAAGCATCCTGAAGACTCACCGCAAACACCGCATTAACACCGCAAAACCTACAAATTAATTTTGAAGTATTAACCTGTATCTTTAATATGACGGCGTTGAAAAAAAAGATGAATTTGGTAGATAAATTATTCTTTTTTTAGACACAAAAACAGTATTTTTTTATCGAGTATTTACAAATTCGATTTCAATATTTCACTTTCCCAATCTGAAATTGACAAATGATCACGGCCCACGAATGTTAAAAAATAATTGATATGGTTCTATCATTCAAATATTGTTTTCTTCAGTGATATTTAAAACGCCAATACCGAAACGTTAACGTATTTTATGTAGAACCAAAAATGTGTCTTAGTGACGAAAGAAAGAATCTGCACAGACCAATTGGGATGTACCAACAGTGTACATGTATTGTGTACACGAATGAGTTTTCTGATGAACAGCAGAACGTGACTTGTCAGTGAATTAAATGTGTCCGTCGTTTATTTTCTGGTTCTTGAGAAAACCCTATTTTTCTATTTTTGGATTTTATCTGTTTTGAAAATAAATATATGATCGCTTATATGCGTAGTGCGGAAGATTCGTATACAGGTCAGTGTCGATATGTTAAACAGGCTTCATTAAGGGTACTTCAAATGCAAACAAGAGAGGGGAAAATGTCATCAAATGTTAAATGCATTTAGTTTGCAATTTCCTGTAGTATTTCAAACATATATGCTACTACAAATAATTTATAGCCCGACTTCTCACAATACGAGGGAGTTAAAGGAATCTCTTCACGTTTTGGTAAATTGACAAAATAAAAAATAAAAAGTTTCAGATACGCAAATTTTCGTTGTAGTTATGATATTTGTGAGGACACAGCAAAACAGCACATGCTCTAAAATAAACATTATATGCATATTTTGACGATTTAAAAACTGAAAATTATAAAGCGTTGCAACGCGAAACGATTGAATAATTTGGAGAGATCTGTTGTTGTCGTTATATTGTGTTATACTACGAGGAATGCTTATATGACGTATAAAATACATCAATCATTGTTTGAGCACGGATGACCGAGGCGTCTAAGCGATAGACCTTTACTCAAGGGGTCAGTAGTTCGAGCCCAGTTGAGGGCTACGTTTTTTCTTTCTTTAATTGTATTCTTGTGTTTTTTTAAATGAAGCTTTTTAGATCCAATTTTTACATTTATCAATATAAAGCATTTATTGACAAACATCAATACATGCCAAAATCTGTGAAAAGGCCCTTTTAAGCATAAGTATCATGTATGTTTAAGTATAACTATCGTGTCGTTTAGTTTTATGTATTGTTTGGTATTGTATGGCATGACGATAAGTATAAGACCAAATGCTATTTATTGTTTATGCAATATTAGAATGGTAGTGCATTATTCTTGAACTTTTCTACAGAAATTGACTTTGAATTGAACTGGAAAATTCTTTGATGACTTTGTTAGTTTATCAAAGAATGTCCATCCACAAACATATGCATGCTAACATCAGCTGTTTACAACGGAAAAGGAAGATGACGATGAACAAATGTTTATCATACCACGGCATCGTCGTCAAATACAAAAGATGCATTATCATCGTCGTCAATTACAAAAGACGCATTATCATCGTCGTCAAATACAAAAGAGGCATTATCATCGTCGTCAAATACAAAAGAGGCATTATCATCGTCGTCAAATACAAAAGAGACATGATCATCGTCGTCAAATACAAAAGAGGCATTATCATCGTCGTCAAATACAAAAGAGGCATTATCATCGTCGTCAAATACAAAAGAGGCATTATCATCGTCGTCAAATACAAAAGAGGCATTATCATCGTCGTCAAATACAAAAGAGGCATGATCATCGTCGTCAAATACAAAAGAGGCATGATCATCGTCGTCAAATACAAAAGAGGCATTATCATCGTCGTCAAATACAAAAGAGGCATGATCATCGTCGTCAAATACAAAAGAGGCATTATCATCGTCGTGGAATACAAACGAGGCATTATCTTCGTCGTCAAATACAAAAGAGGCATTATCATCGTCGTCAAATACAAACGAGGCATGATCATCGTCGTCAAATACATACGAAGCATTATCATCGTCGTCAAATACAAAACAAATTACTAGACCCCTCACAAAACAAACAAGCAATAACTGCCCACAAAACGAATACAACTGCGTTTACCCCATTGGATCCTTCGATTCAATACTTTTTTGGAGAGTTTAGTCTCCTGGCATAATAGATCAAATAAAATAACAATAAAATATATTACATGTAGATATCTTGTTCATACAAGTAGATGAATACACACCAAAAAGCAAAAAAGTAAAACAAGTATCAATTACATCTCGTCTTTGAAACAGATACCCTGGGTTATTTACTCTTATTGATAGCATTTGTTATAGTGCTCTCGTGTTTGTAGTAAGTAGAAAAGTGCTTCTCTATTTTACTTCCGGAATAATAAAAGTCAAGACACGACAGCTTACATACATACATAGTACGTCATCTAAACATATCATAATTACACATTTAATTTGTCACGTTAAAACATTTTAACATTCATTATATTGTCGAGTTTTTCTTAACATGCATGCACACAAACATAATGGTCATGATATTTCAATAACTTCACCTCGAAATATAAACATGTTCGAATACATGTATATGCAATGAAATGAGACTTGAATTGTATCTGAATAATCACAAGTATGTTTAAAATAGTAAAGACTTAAACAGGAATCCAATTGTTTACCAATCAAAGTGCGAAACAAATTAAGATTATGGCATCAAATTAAATCGGACTTATCGGACTATTGTATTTACTTCTGAGTGGAACAAAATTAGAATGCATTGTGAATCACACAATCTCTGTAAATTTATAAATCCGTAAGAGCTAAATTGTGAAAGTTTGGTGTTTAATTGTTTAGTTAACATTGAATTAAATTATATAATCTATCCAAACAAAAAGTTAGTTTGTACGTAAATTGTGAGTGTGTGTGTCTTTTATCTAGTCTTACGCTCATTGCCATTTGACTGCCCAGCTGATGCGGCTTGATATATTTAAAAATATCAAGATTAATAAAAGATATATATCTTTAAAAACATATTTGAGTACCGAATCAATCTTCTTTGGATGCATATTCTCAATAAATTACATGTATGGCGATTGGAATGCGTCGATAGGTGCATCATTCAACATTAAAATTTAATCCATACGATAACGCGTACCGTCATTGGAGTTACATACAATTTCCAGTAAATTAAAAGTGTTTCCTATATTATTTTATTTTTTTTAAACTAAGCGGGAAGTCAGTTTGATTTTACAGCTGATATAAAATAACTGTTCAAATACAACTTGATTAAAGCGTTCAATTCATAAAGTAAATCCCTGTTATCGGCAATATGTAATCAGTGATTTCAATAAATACTTCCTTCTTTCAACGAAAAAGTGTTTGGTTTTCAATATGCTAGTTTAGCTAACCCAAACTATATATAGTTCTAAACAAACTACGTCAAAAAAGATTTAAATTATATTGAATTAACAAACGAAAGTGTTTTAACTTGAATCATCTCTAGTGTCAATTTGATAAGATGTGGCAAGGCAAATGGGTAAATGATAACGAGTCCACACATACTAAAACCCGTTTAACAAGAACTCATATTGTAAACGTTTGCTATCAAGTAACGACACTTTTCAGTTTAATACTGATAGCAAATATAACAAACATTAAACCGTGTTTTTTCTGGATGTTAGTTAAACCTTTCAATACGTGATAAACCTTCAACAATTAATTGATACATGTGAGATTAATCTAAATCTAAATTACCGCGTGTGTAAAGCTCCATGCGGAAAATATACTCTACTGAAAGGAATTATAGACGAATACCAGGTGAGCAGTTGTTATCAGGAAACCCTCCTTTGTAAATACTCTGCAAAGGCTGTTATCTTTCAAGTATTGCTTTATGAAAAAACGTGTACACGAACCGTTTGGCATCTGACATTTGAAATTGTACTGTTTTTAACAACAGAAAACTGCAGTACATTTTATTACACGCCATAAACTGCAATAACTATGGATATCATCAGGAATATATTTGTATCAACGATTGTGTATTTACTGTATATACAAGCGAAGATACCTACAACAGGGGCTGAGACAACTACAGTAAATTCAACAAGCATCATTTCAACAAATACCGCCAACACTAACTCACTAACCAATTCTTTGGAAACGGCATCGTCAGAACCAACTGGTTTCGATTCGTCGAAAACAACCATTTCAACGACGATCGTGAACAATACTGTTAACAGCACCAACACTTCGACCGGTTCGACTTCTACAGTTTCCACAGAAAATATCACATCCACAACAGTTCCGTGGAATGCTAACACTAATACATCGTCGACCACAAATTCATCATCCAGCACAGCTACTGAACTTGTAGCTACATCCGTAGGACTGCACAAACCAGTAAGTGTTTTAATTGATAACATGTTGAGTTCTAACATAAATTACGTATAATTTTAGTAAAATGTGATATATTTATTAATAAAGTGTCGTCTTTTACGTTCAACTTAATATATGTAGCAAACATTTTTAGACAGATTGTAAACCATAAATGAGTAAAATGAATTATTGTAATTTGTGCGTGCCACATTTCTTTGATCATGTAAAGCCTTGGCAGTTTTTAGTCTGCATTTTCAGCCGAAAATGTATTACAGAACCTCCAGTACGTCTCACTGAGAATTGTAGGACATATTTACTTCACGAATCATGTTGTAGAAATCTTCGCTCTAACGTCTATGATCGCTTAAGTTCAGTTTTTATTTTTATTTTGTATTAATTGTGTCGATATTTATAATGCTTTTATGATGGAACTTAACTAATGATCATAACGCAGTATTTTAAGGGCTTCACAATTAAGTCGTAAACTAAACTTGTCATTTGTTTAAACATCACCTGGTATTTTGCACACCAATTAAAACAAAACTCAACAATTGTATCGGTGATTTACCTTCCTTAGATAGATATATGATTTGGGATTTGTTTTGGGTTTTAATGAAGTTATAAAATGAACATGGCAGGTTATCATAAACGCCGTTTAACATACGTTATCTCCACGAGTGGTTTATGACTGCGTTCTAAAATCGCTTATCGAAACTAAATCAATACATGCACTTTCAACTCAATTTTACATAAGATTATTTGAAGGTTATCGCATTTGGGAAAACATAGCAACTACTTCGTATTAAATCTTTGGCGCGGTTTGTTCCGTACAAGCAAGCAAGAGGTTTCCAGTTTCATGTGATATCGCAACGGTTTTCAAATTCGGTGCTTGGAGGCTCGCCTCCTCCCACAATCATTACCCCTCTACTCCCACAATGATTACCCCTCTACTCCCACAATCACTACCCCTCAACTCCCACAATCATTACCCATCTACTCCCACAATCATTACCCCTCTACTCCCAGAATCACTACCCCTCTACTCCCACAATCATTACCCTTCTACTTCCACAATCATTTCCCCTCTACTCCCACAATCATTACCCCTCTACTCCCACAATCACTACCCCTCTACTCCCACAATCACTACCCCTCTACTCCCCACTACTCCCAGCGCATAAACTATAAGGCAGATATTGCAGTTGTAGAACAATTAAAAGCAACAGGCGGTATGCTAGGTGCATTATATCGGGGAAACGAGTGTGCACTCTTTTGTTCACTGCCATCAGAAAGCAAATTTAAAAAATATGGGGACGAATGTTCTATTCAACAGAATTGTACACGATTGAAGTATACTTGACATATAAACACACACACGCGCGCACGCACACGTACATGCGCGCACAAGCGCGTGCATGGATTTACAAATACTGCCTTTTCCATGGTTATTAATTCAAACCGCATGTACCAAATGTGTTCAACACTACCAGATCAAACGTTTTTGTTGCAGTATTCCGGTATTGAAGCCGTGGCCATAGTATGTATGGTGGTCGTCTGCGCGGCCGTGATAGGTCTGGCCGTTTGGACCGCAAGGTGCGAGAAGGGAACTAGTCGTATGACGTCAAAAGAGGACACGCGCACTGGGAAATATCTCGATCATACCGGGGTAAAAACTGATGGCGTTACAAAGAATCAACAAATGGCGTAATTAATGTCGGCAATTAACATCGATGACTCCGTACAGGACAAATAAAATTATTTGTTTATTCATATAGACGTGTTTTATACGAGTGTATTTACATATTTCAAGCATTGAAACAAGTGTTAAGATACCTAAAATTAAGAAGAATAAATAATAGTCGAAACTCAATTTAGTGATTGATAACATGAAGAAGTATTTTACAAAGATGTGAGTGGCACGTTGAATAATACTGAAATCATAATGGAAACTTCGGAAACCATATCATATTTCCATATGCGTAATTGTTGTATTGAAAGGCAAAATAAAATAATGCTTGTATTGTATTTGTTACATAATGCGATTTAGTATATTAATGTTCAGAGTTTTAGTTTGTAGATCTACTGTATTTTATCAGTGTTTCAATTCTTTCGCGAATTATGACGATGCACCTGAATTCATTCCATGGTACGGTAGAGACATCATTTATCACGTCAATAGAGTTGGTCTGTGTAAACATTAAAATAACAATACATTTTTGTTATATGGTGAAAATTAAATTGGATTTGTAGTTTTATTCTTTAAGTGCTATTAGACTTTAATAATTTTTTACGGGTCTTTTATTGTTACCCTTTATAAAACTGTGCACACGGCTTTCACGGCCCAATTTCGCAAGCCTTTCATATCTGCCCTAGAATCGGTTAGTATTACCTTTGCCCAGAGTTTGTCTTTTTTATTTCCCGCAATGAAACATGCAGAGCAAATGATATATTTCACCAAAATAATAAGTGCGTTTCGGTAAGAAATACAAAAATGTGTTCAACCATACGGGAACACCAAAGAATGTATCAACGCGATGCACGCACTATAGTTGTTCGCTCTTTGAATGTCTTCAATAGAAGTCACAGGAAATGAAGTTCGACCTTTTATTGTATTCAAATAGAACGGCCATGAAAAATACAAACATAAATGTGATTTCACTTTAATTTTGCTTCTTCAGGGGCGAGATTTTGCTTCTACAGGGGTGAGACGAAGCAAGCATTTCAAGGGAGAAATATTGCATTTACAATCTTTCCAACAAAATCTGGATTCACACAAACTTCTTGTGATAAAAAAGATTAAGCTCAATTGTTTAAACAATACACTGCACTTGAAAGGGTGAGAATCTTCGCGGTGAGGAAATTACTATCACTTTTTTAATTAGTAGGCTAAGTAATGCTTTCATGAGAGTGAATTAAAAAGAAACAAACTATTGCCTCTCTGTATATGTGTATTGTAAAAGCTCTCACAAAGGTACGTGCATTTATCAACAAAGAAATAGGTCTAAATTGCCCATTGTTAATACCAATAAACTTACCGAAGTGAACAACAAGTCTGTCTCTTACAGGAAAAATATTACATAAACATAATGCATGTAGTATTTGTCAGGATAATACAAATTGCACTTTGGTTTGGCACTACTGTAATTATTTGATTTGATTCTTAACTTTTACCAGTACTTCCACTGATTGTCTTACTGCCTATGAAATGCCTGTGATATAATGAAGCAGCAAGTTTCGAGAAAAACTAATTTGAATCTTAACATTTACAAATACTTAAACTGATTGTATCATTGACAAAGAAATGTTTTTGATGTAATGAAGGGCAAGTTTCGAGAAAATAAAAAAAAAAGCTTGCAGAGAATTTTATGAAATCTTTCATGTGAAAATTGGAAATAATGTACGAGAGTTCAATTGACTTTTTCACCAAAATAAACCCTCTTATATGCTGTTTCGAAATGGCAAATGGAAACATTTTCCCCCAAAATTTGACATAAGTTTCCCCAATACTAATCTCAACTTTTCATATAAATTCAAGTATTGATTTATTTAGTGTATTATACATCAATATATTTGATAAGCAAAGTGTAATACAAAGTTTAAAATGCAGTTAAACATGTACTTCTAAGCATTTTGAATACTATTATTTATAATCCTATTTATAAGGTCTCATTTTCCAAATGTCATGGTTTATTGAGCTTTTTTCAAAACCCAAAAGGCTGCAAATATAAAAAGCAAAAAAAGTTAGTTATCCATGGTGAAACAAATAAAAAGTAAATGCATTAGACTTCACTTTATGCATATTAATATAACAAATATATTTAACCAATTTTACTTCTACATAGTTTATACACCTTTTCCATTTTCCTTAACACATATACTAGAATTGCAGTTTACATAAATACTGGCTATCAAGGAAAATACTAGTAAGTAAAAAATTTTAAGGCGAACACATAATAATTGAAATGTACTACTTGCATATTATTATACATGTACGTTGCATAATGATATATAATACATTTGCATCACTGTAAATGTAAACACATAATAGTTCTAAGAAAACAAGGCTTAGCATGGATAATTAAGATCCATTCGGACACCACGGATTCTAGGTGACATCAATATACGCTCCGTGAGGACACAAAGCTGTAATCTTTATGCAATTATTTGATTTATTTAGACTAAGCAATCAGTCATTTGATATAAGAACTATATATTCCCGCAATAAATTAGGCTCGTCATTCATGAAAATACTGATTTTTTTCCAAACGTACCATTGCCTACATTTTAACTAAAAAGCTAAGATTTGGGCTACCAATGATTGTGCTACAGTAAAACAACTTTTAAAGCTTCAGACTTCAGAAATGTATGATGTTTGATGAAGAAGAAAGGCACATTTTGAGAATCAAAAGCCTTCATTAGGAAATGTATCATAAAGTATGATTGACATATAATCATAAAAGTACTTTCTATTTGAATTTAAAACTTCCACTTTGTAAAGCGGCATTGGCTGACGAATTTTGTGCAAAAACATGTGTCGCGAACTGTTCGAAATTGTGCGAACATGAGTCCTGAACTTTCCGAAATTGTGGAAAAATGAGTTGTTAACTCTTAAAATGTGAAAATTTTGGTCATGAACTTCTGTAAATTATGAAAATTTGATTATTGAATTTCTAAAATGTTTTAAGAACGGGCATTTTCTTAGTAGGACAAAATCCTTTCACAATACGATGTGTATTTGCATAAAAAAGGATAAAATTAAATAAGGCTTACTTTATTAAAATTTTAAATGCTTAATTTCATACATTTAGAAAAAGAAATGAGAACATTCCATTGGAAATTTCACTTACTTTGGTAACCACCCTAAAATACATATTATTTTATTGTAAATTGTTTTGTATTAACAGTGTTATTGAGTGTTTTGCTTAACCATGTAATTTATGATTTTCATATCGATAGAATCAAGAAGATTCAAGAAAATAGAGAAAATGTAATGTGGTTGCTAAGGAAATTCTTATTTGTCTCCATAGCAACAGACAAACATACACTCAAGTCAGTTTGCATTGTGATAAAAATATATCATCAGACACTTTTCAGACATTATTGTGCGGAAGTTTGACTCAATTGCACACCCAACATGTAAGAACTGCTGTCGATTAGTGGTAGCATATATCACTGTTCATGTACAAAAGTTACTGAGTAACTTCCCTTTGAAATATAACACCATTTGTACAACATCAACAGAAAAGCAGACGATAGTTTACTGATTATCCATGGAGGGATTTTCATTTCAAAGGGTAAACTTGTTATATATATACTTAAATTGAACATTATTTCAATCCATGAAACTTCAGTGTTTGAAAAAAAGTTTTTGAGAGTATATTGCATGAATAAATTATCTAAGCAAAGTGTAATACTAGCCGAATAGGCTAAAATTCTGATAATTTTTTTTTATTATTATGTATCTAAACTCGTCTAAATGGACTAGTATGTATATAATTGAAAACAAAAATGTTAAATTAAATATTTAAAAAAAATATATTTTTATGTTCTAACAAAGAGTGTTCTTTTTTTTCAAAAGTGTAATAGTAGTCGGATAGGCTGAAATTCGGATATTTTTGGTATTATTATCTTTTTAAATGCGTTTAAATATTATCCACTGATTCCTCATCAAGGCATAATCTACCCGATTCATATTCCCTTGTAGAAGATGCTCATCACGATAAGTCGAAAGTTATAGTTCCCATGGACAAACAACTATAGTGAAGATAAATTTGTCATAGTGCTCGGAGGCCTCCACATAGAGATGGCTCTGTGGAAGACAGTTGGTGACAACTTAGTTGGAAGTTGCTGGGTTGAAGTCTTGAATGAAGCTGAAGATGCAACAGCTGGGTAGCAGAGTCTTTTTTGAAGTGTTCGCAATTGACTATAACAAGACATGCGCATCAAATAACTGCATTTGTGTTAAGGAATCTACGTAAGAAGGCATTTGGTATTGTACAAGATTCATACAGTTCAATGGAAGAGTGGATATCAGACACGCGTAGAAATAGTCCGACATTCAGGTGCTGGAACATTTTGATAAGGTGGGAACTGTTGGTATTGTCATTAATTAGATCCCTTCGCAACCGTGACTTTGCACTGAATGTCATTTCTTTAAAGCGGTTGGTTCAATTCTTTTTCGCTCTGAACCATCAGAACTATGCTAGATGGGTGCCTGTGCATATTCGTGACATGGAACATTTGCCCGAGTCTGTCAGGGGAGAGTTCGAGGTCAATGGGAATTGTGTTGTCAAGAAGACAAAGAAACGCTTTTCAAGTATGCCCATTGATCAGGCACACGAACAAAATAACGAAATGGTCAAGGGTTCTGGTGGGGCTGTATGCCTAACCGACCATCCGACGGCGTTCATAAAGTGGATGATAGCAGGACACGAATACGCACGGATTATCAATGAATTTGAAGGTCTAGAAATGCAGAAAGACCCTGGACATCACCATGAAGAGACAATAGTCGTATTGTGTATGTATGTATTTCTTTGACCATGCAGTCAAGGATAACCTATGAAAGTGCAAGCACTTATTTCCAATCGGGTCCTTTGGTTTGGCTGAAGAGACAGCGAGCAGAAGAGACAGTATTGGGATACAAGGAATCAGGGTGCGATACCCTAGCTCTTTGCGAATAGATCCCTTGGTTTATTTTACGTGCTCAGTGTATAGCACCGATACACGCGAGATTTATCGGGGTTTCATACCAGTACATCTCTAGTTGGGTGGGAAACACTTGAAGCATTTATGAAATTTCCAATGCCTTGGCCGGGAATTGAACCGGGGACCTCTGGAATGGTAGACCAGAGTTGTACCACTCGACCACCGCATCACCCGAAATTGCGACATTGGAGGAAAGAGGAAACCCATTTCTTGAATCAGGAAAATTACAGTTACTAATGATAGACACCCATGAGGTGTGTAATGGAAATATAGTGCAATCTATTTCTACAGTGGAGAAAGTTGGACAGAAGCTGTCGTAGAAGACAAAACAAAACCGTTTCAAGCACCAATTACGAGGAACAACTTGACACTAATGAAAGCAGTACGTCAGAAGCCTAAGCGCGACAAACAAAAAGACGAACTTGCAATGGTGAAGAAAGAATCTGAATTGTTCTCTCGTTTATATATAGCTAATAGCAGCAGAGATGGAGATTTGAATAAGTTCTTCGAGCATGAAAATGACAAATTTCCTTCTTCAATCTCGGATGAAGGGAGACTCTACCATGGCTCCAAATCAGACATTCTTGATAGCTTTTCAAAAGCATCAATAGTCCCTGACACATTTGATTTGACGGCCATTGATGGAGCAGCCATTGTCAATATGCTTGAAGATCCAAAGCTATTGACATTTGATTAATATGCTGAAAAATTATTCATCCCATATACATAACAAGGTAAGCTGAGAGATCAACTAGAACTGATATAGTATTTGATCGATATTTTTAAAACAGTCTCAAAGCTGGGGAAAGAGAAAAACAGAGGAATGGGAAAAAGGAGAAAGGTATTCGGATCAAACAAGCTGCCTGAATGGAAGCCATTTCTAAGAAATTCTGACAACAAAGAAGAGCTGTTTCAGTTTTTGACAAGTCGTGTAATAGAGCATGAATGGCCAGCAGACAAAGTGATATATCTACGACTTCATCTAGTGTTTTGTCATACACGAACATTCAAAAGCCGTAATGTGACCACGAGGAGGCCGATACCAGATTTCTGTTGCATTTGAAAGATGCCATACAGAGGGGAGCTGAAATATGTCAAATCAGAACCGTCGATAGTGATGTGATCGTCATTCGGGTAGGGATTCTTCGTCGGTTGAAACAGATCAGTTCCGATTGCCAGTTATGGGTCAGTTTTGGTAAAGGTAACCACTTCTGTTTTTACAATAAAAATCAGATAGTTTCTGAACTGGGAAACGACACTGCTGTAGCCCTACCGATGGTACATGCACTCTCTGGTTGCGATACGACGTCTGCATTCCGCAATAAGGGCAAGAAGTCCTTATTAGAAGGTTTGAGGCTCGTTAATGATGCCACACATGTGTTGCACAGTGTTGAAAATAACCCATTCTGTGAAACTGAAGAAATCCATCTCGCAGTCGAGAAAATTGTCATCGCAGCTTACGACAAAACAGCATTGTCGTTACCAAGCATCAACCCTGTACGCAAGTACCTTTCTACAAAGAAAAATTGGCGGATAGAAAATATACCACCAACACAAAGTGCCCTAAAACAACACACTAGAAAAGCAATCCTGCAATCCAGTATTTGGTGCTCGTGTCTTAACACCCAATTGAACGTCCCGTCACCAGCATCGTTCGGTTGGCAGTCTGATCCTGAAACAGATGTATGGATGCCACTCTGGACAGACCAGTCATTGGTTGTGAAGGCGTTGAAGGAACTTACAAGGTGTTGGTGCAGGACAGACTGCAGCAGCAATCGTAAATGTACATTTCGACTGCCAAGCTTAAATGCTCGGCTAGCTGTCGCTTCTCACGTGGTATATGATTTATGAGAAAAGGACCGTTGTTTATATAACAAATGTATGACAAATTAAGTATTTTAAGCATACTATTCACGAGAAACTCATTGTCAATTGATATACAGTAACATTTACTTTAAACTGAAATATATTCTGGTGACTGATTACTAGCACATTAGCATTTCTGTGATAATGATATTTAAACTCCACGATGTGATGGATTTTAAGCATCTGTGATACGTTTTCAGATTATCTGTGATAAGTATATTTCCCAACGGGGAATTATATTGTCCGGAATGGCAAATATTAAAAAATAATCATTTGTAAGCATAAAATAAAATGTGTTGGATTTGGTGAAATATCGATTTTAATTCAATCGTGATCATAGTAAAAATTATATTTTCAATCGCGGCTGCGCCACTCGTGAAAAAATCTTTTTCTATAATCACTCGTAAAAACAAATTGATATTACACCAAACCCAACAAATATCCTCTATTTATTGATTGACAACTTGAAAAAATATTTTACAAAGGTGTGAGTGACACGTTGAATAATACTGCAATCATAATTGAAACTGCGGAAATCATATACTATTTACTTTAGCAGAACTTTTGTGCTGAGAGGCTGAATATAAGCATGCTTGTTATGTGTTACATGCTCAATTTAATCTATTAATGTTCATAGTTAAAGTAAGTACTGAGTTTATCATTTTACAATTCTTTTACGAAATATGCTGATGCACCTTAATGCATTTAATGGTACGATAGGATCATGATTGTTCACGTCAATAGAGAAGGGCTGTGTAAACAGTTTAATAACCTTACATGTGTTTAATATGGTCAAATATAACATTGGTTTTGTTGTTTTATTTTAGTGCTATTAGACTTTAATCAATTTTATACGGGTTGTGTACTGTGACAATTTAAAAACTGTGCACACGACTTACAAGGTCCAATTCGTTAAGTCTATCATATTTTCTTTAGAATCGGTTAAGTATTTATTTTACCCAGAGTTTGCCATTTTTGCTATTTTTCGTGATGAAACATGCAGAGCAAACGTCATACTTCGCCAAAATAATAAGTGCGTTTTTGTAACCACACGGGAGCAACAGATAATGAAAAACTAGAGAGAAGTTCATCCTTGTGTCGAATATAAATAATGTTTAGTAAACGTACGAGTTTCAAACAGAAAAGGGAATTTGTGAGATTATATAATCAAGGAAACCTAGAATCAAGAGGATGTTACAACGTCGAAGTTTTCATCATGAGTTAACTCGTGTGTTGTTGTTTGTGTATAACCATGCATACTACTATTACCTCTAACGCTATTGTGATTGCTTATATTTTTATAAATTTAAGGACTATTTAAAGAAAACTATTTTAGCAAAAATAACTCGTGATTGTAGTGTACAGTTTATCAAAAAGGCAAAAAGTCGGTTCATTAAAAACGTACAATAGTAACAATACGCCATGCATCAACAAAGCATACGAAAACACATTTTAACACATAGTTACTAATTTTAACTGATTTAAAGACAAAGCGTTTTGATAGGAAAAGTGCTGCTAACAAAACATATAATATTTAGTTAACTTGATATGACCCATGGTTATTTTATAGGCTGACCTTTTTAACATTTTTACATTTTAAGTACAATAACCGTACAAGTAGAGCATGCAAGATCGATGGTTTGCATTAATGTCGGACACATGATTATGTAAGTTACAAATGAATTTCAGCAGAGTGTATGTACTCGTCTGTTTTACAAATATGACGTGATATAAAATCGCTAGTTAGTTTGAAAAAGCTACTTTTTCATAACATTTGGTTTGTAACACAAATTGTCTGAAGATACTCGAGCAAATGACAACGATTTTCATAAAAACTTGTTTGTACCAAAAACTACCTGAAGGCACGTCAGGAAACTTACCATGTTTGCCACCCACATACATCGATAGAGATTTTCATGTTTA
Organism: Dreissena polymorpha; assembly: GCF_020536995.1. Taxonomy (NCBI): domain Eukaryota; kingdom Metazoa; phylum Mollusca; class Bivalvia; order Myida; family Dreissenidae; genus Dreissena; species Dreissena polymorpha. Next base: position 44,170,922 of record NC_068358.1, on the reverse strand, counting down.
CACATTGTTTTACAGTTGTATACGTTTACTTATAAATAATGTTTCGAGTAATGAATGAACACTTATAACAAAATAATAATAACGAGGTCATGAGTACTAAATGCTCGGACTCATGTACGAGCTAATGATTGTAGGGAATGACAGAGAATGTACACAAAATAATCAAGTCCAAACAAAGGCATAATAACTTCGACAATGATCCAGTTGTGATCGCTCTCTTTAAATACCGAATCCAATACACGGGTCTATCAAACGCATATACTCCATAATGACGTCATGGCAGTATCTGTACTGCTCCTGAAACGACAATTATCAAATATAATTTGCCAATAGTCGTACGTGTAAAAATCGTTATGTCTAGCGTTGAGTGCGAAATAACGTCTCGCTTCTGACTTCTTCGACACATGTGCCGCCCACTATCAAAATATCGTAGGTAAATAAAGTTTGAATGACACTTCATTGCTGAGTTGATTTAGATCTAAGGCACTCGGCATCAGATGCCTCCCAGATGTAACCCCCCTCCCCATGTGCTACCCCTCCATAAACCCTAAAATTGTCGATTTGATACACAATCAGAAATCAAACAAAAGTGAGTAGATTTTTTTACTTCGGAAATTGGCTGGTGTGCCAAGATCAGCACTTCAAAGGTCGAAGTCACATACCTAAAAATCGACTAACGTGTTTGTTGTATTAGTGTTTAAAACAAATAGACAACAAGTTTGAGGGGTTTTAGAGAGGGTAGCAGCTTTGGCAGAGGCAGCAGCTGAGGTGCGGGGGTAGCAGCTTATGCCGAGTGCTTGTGATTTAGATCTAGATCAATCTATGTGTACCTCATGCCATTTAGCGGATAAAATAGTTTTAATGAGTTGAACAAAGCAACTAATCTCCTCGCACGATGCTGCCCTAGGTGCGGAACGTATATAAACCTTGAATTAACAATGCTTAAAACCCAACAAGAAATATCTTTTTTAAACGATATCCGGCGTTAATTGTTAAAACAAGAGTAGAAAACAGACATATGCGCATGTTCCGTTTCATAAAATATATCACAGAAAGGTTTTATTGGGAACAAAACACATTCAGAATTAATATGCATTACGATCAAGATCAGTTTAAATCAGCGCCGATACCGACAAGTTCACTCGTATAAGTCTCGGAACCAAACACGTTGTCTATGTGTCTGCTCAAAACAGAGGTGATTTCCCAGCATTGAACATCTCTTTACGTTATATAACACAAAATAGATCGGTAAACAGTTTTTCACTTGATTGATTGTTACCTGTTGAAGAGGAAACGGAACGTTTTCCATTGTGGCCAGTTTACATATTTTAAAGAAATACGAAAACTCATTTATTTCTTCGGGCCGATAAGCGACAAATATTCTCAACATTTAACAGTATATGAAGCATAGGTCAAAATTGTAATAGTAGATATATGTTGGTAGGAAATCTTTTTAATTCAGCAAACGAAGACTCCACAACTGAATCAATCTCTATCAGTATTAAATCCATAAATAATACATATTAACAGTGGATGGTATTAAGCAACAAAATCCGATTTTAATAAAAACAAATATAATTATTTCAAGAATTAAACAATGATACTTGTCTGTGAAAATCCATAACATATTCTAGGGTTCATTTTATGAGAGAATGTCGGATAAACCCAAAAGAAAAACACAATGATTAACGTCATGTGATAACATGCAACTTACGTATGTGGGAATGATCTGATGTCTGTTGACGCGCATCTGTTTCAGTGTGTGCTGCAAGGTCACTTCCCGCTCGTGTTTGAGGCGGTCTATGGTTGCCGTGACGACACAAAATAGACCACTCTTGGACGAACCGTTCCTGTTAAATCAGACGATGATTGTAAGATATTGACGTTATAACAAACGAAAACCTGATGTTAATGTAAAAAATAAATACAATTGCAACGAAAAATGAGTAAATTAATAGTTAATCAAGGGAGACATTTTAATTTTAACTGCTGAACAGAAAGAACATATAAAGTTAACTATAATAAGTGACAATATTTTTTATATCACATCGACACAAATATGTTTTTTTTAATGATAATGCTATTGCTGTTTCTATATATCAATATCTGGGTCGCACGGATGTCTTCTTTATATTTCATGATATCCACTCACAAACAGTGCGCCACTATTGGCGGGCTGCCATTAACGGCTTGCCACTTCTGCGCCTGCTCGTAGACCGCCAGCAAGGCGCCCTCCCCTGAGACGGGCACCTGCGAATCGGACCTCCAGAACCGACACTCGTACTGCTTGATCAGTAAGGCCTTCTCCTTCGGCTGCAGAGAAATGGTGAGAAATTTAGCAATAGTATCGATATTGAGATCTGTATTCGGATGTTGGTACATGCGCTTCTAAGCACAATACTTATTGCACGCAAATGTAGTTGTGTTGTTGGTCACCATACCGTACACACAACACAATACCACACTGCAGAGTTGGGGATCTTTCAGTCAAGAAATTGTTTCTATAAATCGAAATTCGTCCTCGCATTAAGCAATACATTATTATCCTATTTTCATTCGTCACATGTCGATATTTGATTTACAATCGGTTAAATCATTTAAACATTCAGAATCATTTTTAAGAACCGTGTCTTGTAAAAATAATTTATTGTGTTTTTTCCTCCAAAATAACCTTATTTACAACAGACGTGACAAGCATGGGGTATAACTAATAGGAAAACTGACCATGGCCATAATAAAAAAAAGTTACATGCAAAACATATAGTATACATACATACTAGACATGCAGCACCGGCTTACCTCTCCTGCGTTGGTCAGTTTTATGGTCCGCTCAATGTGGGTCACGTGGTCCACATCGGTCACGTGCTGTAGCTGAAAAGGGATGTATGTGATTGTCTCGCTCTCCACCGGCCAGTAGATCTCCGACTGAAACAAACACATAAAGCATCAATACTGCATCTTCACGAAACCCACGTAAAGCTTCATATAAGCTCATAAAAATTATCAAATAAACTTGTTTATGGATCAAGTAGCAGTGATTTCAGACCTTACATACTTTGACCAAACTGATAAAAAAAAATAGTTTAGAATCTTAGAATTGTTTCAGAAGTCGATATGCCCATCTGTACTCTCTTCAAATGGCATTCTTGCTGCGATCGACCCTTTCCGCTCATCTCGATATATTTATGGACGTGTACTACGGGTTCTTTGAAACTAAAGTTGCAAATGCCACATGTAAAACGTACACACCGAGGTGATTTATACTGTAGTATCCATTGTAAACTATTGGAAGCAACATATAATCAAAATAAAGTTATATTGAAAAGGTTAATCGGTGCAAATGTTTAAAAATGAACCTAAAATTTTTGTTTACCGTATATACTGAATATAAGTACATGTTTTGGATAAAACGTAACACTCACATATTGTGTATCAAGATGACCGACCTTCACTTGACTTATGAGCAATACAAGTACAAGCTGTGATGGGAGCTGTTATGCAACATCATGAAAAGGGGTCACAACAAGGTCTCGTTATCTTAAATATTTTGATTGATGTATGAAGTTAAGCAAGACCTATCACTTCATGTGTACTAGCCGCGTGTGGAAAACATAACACAGATGCGCCTGTGCCGAAGCGGATCCTTCGTAATACACTGGCGCCAAATATAATGATCGAATGTTGGATCCTTGCTAATTCTTAACATGCCAAAATTCTTTAGCATTAGGCGTTACACCGAGTTTCAGCGTATAAGGTGATTCACAGGGGACTCGCAAGCGTCGTTTCTGGAATGAGGCGCATCCTGTATGCTGTATCTTGCAATCCACCGTCACTCGAATAACAAAACTAATATTAAATGGGGTAGAACTCCGTTTAACCCACCGGCTTGGTTATCCTGTCCAGAGTGATGATCGTGCACACCTTGTACTCGTACACCATGCGCCAGAAGTCCACGATAGTGTCCGACAGGGGGTTCTGGGTCACAAGGAAACACTTCGGATTGCGATACGACTGAAACAGGCGAGGGTATAGTAGGACACTTACTAGTACGCGATCGAACATGGCAATTTTTTTGACAACATACGGTATTACACTGCGGGTCATTATGACCATATTATTGTTGTATTTTTGCATGCGCCTTTATGTCGTTGTACTTTATAACAATAATAATAATAATTATTATTATTATTATAATTATTATTATTATTGTTATTTGTATTATTATTATTATTATTATTATTATTATATTTATTATAATAATAATAATTATTATTATTATTATCAGAAACAAAGCAATCATATCGGATGCTAGAGGTGATACGTTCACTCTGAGTTGTTGCAATTACATGTGAGCCATACCGAGAGGAATACAGCGTTGATGTAGTCGTTCGTGCCTTCTACCCTCGTGCTGAGGAACGGCCTGTGGCTGTCATCTGGAATGTTGTGTAACACAAACGATGTATTGCTATATAAGAACAGTTAGCGTGTCAATTTCAAGAAATTCTTATTCCTGCGTTAAATTTACGAAAGATAGACAACCAGATATGTGTGGTAAGCTCGTGTTAACGTATACAAAACATTATGTCAGCAGTTTTTACTTTGCTTACAAAGAAATAATACCGGTAACTTCCTGTATGTGATATTTTGTTCCAGTTCGTACATTAGCAAATAAATACCATTTAACGCAACAACCGAGTAACCAAATGGTGAATTTATTTCTCGTACTCTATGCATAGGAAAGCTATAATCACTCACTGGGCAGGATGTTACGGGTTCGATTCTTTTCCGCGTTCTCCATGCTTTTCGCTGCGATGTATTCCTCGCTCTCGTAAAAGCTCGTCTTCAAACTTTCGTGATACTTTGTCACGTGCTGTAATTTCTGAGAACAAACACACATGGACAATGAAAGTAATCAGCGCAAGCGTGTAGGTGAGATTATTGCAAATATGGCCTCTTTCTGTTAATACACATATCAATTCTCCTTACCTACATTAAAAGTCACTTTTCACATATAAAAACACATTTGTCAAGAATTGCCGAATCTTAAATGTTCTCCGATTAATTTTGTTCATAATTAAACTAACTTAGAATGCACAATGTTTTGCATGAAAAGAATTTAATATAATTTGATCACTGTATAGTAAAATTGATTTAAAATTAGAGATTGATTGTTTACCCCGAACTCATGTTCCAATTTCGACGTTTTGGAACCCGGCTCGAGTTCCAGCATGCTTTTGTAATGGTACGGAAACCTCTCGCTGTGAATCGCTATGCTAGGGCAGAATAGCGCCTCGGCCACTGCTTCGTGCAAGAAAACGTACTGGTCCTATGTAAAACAAGAAGTCGATTAGGTTTTATAATCGCATACCCGAATTCAAGGTTCAATGATCGTGAAGACTTGACCTGGTGATATAATGTTTGACACAAGTATACCAATAGTCAAACTTGGCCTAGATATTATCAAGATAAATATTCTGACCGAGGTTTATTAAGATTGAGTCAAAATGTGGCCTCTTGGGTCTATAATTGTGTCAAGTGAAACATTCTGACCTAGTTTCAATGAAATTAAGTCACGAATGGGACTTCTAAAATAGTAACATATGTTTTCTGTGATTTGACACTGTGACCTACTTTGCACGCAAGTGACCCACAATAATACATCCTAGTTAGTGTCGAGATAAACATTCTGACATCGTTTCATCACGATTGAATCATAAATTTGACTATACAATGGTAACAATCGTTCTCTGTTATTTGACCTGGTTACCTACTTTTGGAGGTATATGCTCCAGAAGTACCTAGCTGTTGTCAACATAAGCATAAACGACTGACGCCGGAAATATACTCTCTCAAATGCTCACTATGAGCATCGCATCCTTATTTGAACTAAAGATGCAATCATAAATTTAGACTACCTGATAGTTTCTTAAAACAAACTACAGATACGGTTTCAATACGGATAACTGATGTTCGCATTGATCATACAGTCATTGCATCGTTCATTGGTCCAATTCCCCTGATTTAATTAAATTGTAAGGCAGTCATTTTTATATCGTTAGTTGTGCACAATACATATACTACTTTACCGCTTAGATCGCCTTAAGTATACAGTTAATAAGAGCGAAAAAATTAACTTTACCAAATTGAAATATTAGTGGTCTTGGAAGAGTATTATGTTTGAAGTTTACCGTCGCATGATAGATTGCGTTATGCGTTAGCAAATTCGTAAAACGTGTAAAATAGGAGCGCATTAATATATATTCATAATCAATAACAATAAATGATCAATAGAATTTTTCAATATTAATTCACGCGAAGAGAGATAGCGGAGGCAAAGCATAATAAAATCGCAATCATTTCATTATATTATACATGTGTATAAGCTATTACAGTCATAGACAGACAGAGACGTAGTTTACCTGATTTTGTACCATGTTTACACGCTGAGAACGTAGGTTTTGCACGCACTGGAACACGTTGATGTATCCCTCCGCGTTGGCCTGGTCTAGGAGATAATCCAGACCCAAAAACGTGCCCGTTCTTCCAATACCCGCGCTGAAATACGGAGCCGGTTATGAGATGAAGTAAATGATGATGATGATGATGATGATTATGATTATGATGGTGGTGGTGGTGTTGGTGTTGGTTGCGGTGTTGGTGGTGATGATGATGATGATGATGATGATGATGATGATGATGATGATGATGATGACGATGAAAACGAAGACGACGACGACGACAACGATGATGATAATGATGATGATGATGATGATGATGATGATGACGAAGAGAATGATAATGATGATGATGGTTGATTCAATGACATTTACTCAAACGAGTTACCTGCAGTGCACGAGAATGGGCACGTTGTTTTCCTTGATGTCCGCGTGTCGTATCATGTTAAAAAAGTGGATTACGGATGACGGGTACTCGGGCACGTGGCGGTCCGACCAACTCTCCAGGTGGAAGTGCTTCACGAGCCGACTCTCCGCCCCCTGCTAAAATGTAATGTTCGCATACAATGTATGGCATATACGTTTGTATTGCAAGATAAATGAAATATTACACTGCTTTAAAACATGTGAAAACATTATCATGGTTCGCGCGATATTAATTATGTAATAATTTATTGGCGTCGCACTGAAGTGCGGCGACTAGTATGTAATACGTTTTTTTTTTCGCTTATGGGAGAAGTTATTTTACGGATCAATGTATATATTTTTGTTGTCAGAATATCTTGCATAGTGGTGATTTTTTTGTGTAAATTAGTGTAAATAAGTACTGCATTTGTGCCTATTACATTTACTACAACATTTATTGCCAATAATGCAAAGCTAATTCGTTTAATTAATAACTGATCACAGGGACTGGGCAATTATAAAAGATCACAGGGACTGGGCAAATACGCGAAACGGTGAAACTTTCTGGTTTTGTATAAAAACAAAACATAATCAAAAATATTTATTTTGTGGTTTTTCTAACAATAGCGCAGACTTTTGCTGTTCGAGTTTTTGTTAACGCGTATTTTCTTCAATTTTACAAGACGACAGCGATTACACGGTTTATTGCTTTATTGATAACCGTTACACTACAGTCACTTATTAATATCTTAGTTAGAAGGTGATATTTCAAGCGGTTCCGTAGTGTAGTGGTTACACGCTCGCTTCACATGTGAGAGGCCCAAGGTTCGAGCCGCAGTAGAATCAAATTATTTTATTTGTGTTCTATGTTAACTTTTTGTTTTGATGTAGACATTTTAGTTTAAATAAATATGCTGTTTTATTGTAACCATTTTTTGTTTTTATTATGCCCATGAAATATATGTGTGAGAGAGTGGGGGTTCGTAAACACATTAAAACTTTTGCAGTGTTTTCATATCAATGAGTACTCAACCCCTATCGTAAATGAGCAACATAAGAATAAGTTCAGAATCATCTCCCCTTGAAGTTGAGAAAAATATGAAATTACGCTTACAAGATGAAGCAGATTTTTTAAAACCTACACAGTTCTGTTCCATTAATGAAAACTGCACACGGATGCCAGTAAAAAAAGGAAACAAATGTAAATAAAATGAACTATGAAATATTTGGGGGTTACAACACAAAATCATAGATAATGGTTATTTGGGGGTTATAACACAACATCATAGATAATGGTTATTTGGGGTTATAACACAAAATCATAGATAATGGTTATACCAGTATTTTTTTCTATTTTGTTTAAAATAATCGGCCAATATATTAATATTTACAGTAGAAAAAAAATCGTTCCATGTAACTTCATTGAGTGCCTTTTACACTGAAATTCCCGACGCCCTTTGATGCTTTGCATCAATACTTATCTTGTAGATCCCTTCAAATTGCAATGAAAAGTTCCAATGATCCATGTCACAAAGGCACAAATAAAAGTAGTTTCCATTGACCAAACAACTATAATTGTTTGCGCCGCCTTTTAACCTTTGTTTTGTATTCCCGTCGCAGTTTTGGAGTGTTTATGCTTATATAACGTTCGAAAAGTAACACCGCAAAAATAACTTTTAAGTATAAGGAAAGATATGTTACAACGCGACTCGGAAGAAGAATTTATTATTTCATGCGTCGTGATAGCGAATTATTCCTGTAATAACAGAGCTGGTGCTCGAAAATAAAATCATTACTAGAATCAATAGCTTTCTACGATGTCTTCTTATTTCGAAGCGTTGGAAATATATTTAGTGTTTACAAATGTTTAACAAACATGCCGCGATACTTTTCGGAAAAAGTGAATGACCGATTACAAACAGGGGGAAGGGGGGGCATGCGTAAACTGGAGCTACTGGGTTTAAGTGAGGTAAGTTGGAACTTACTGCTTAGATGGCGTCGTTTTCGTGTGGGTTTTTTTTCAAGAAGGAGTAGCGGATATATTCACCCACTTTATATTTATATTTCTTTTAAACGAATACACCCTTTCGGCTCTAAAGTGTTAGTGCTTCCCTCGTTGTTTTTTGTTCATGAAAGTTGACGTCGGGATAAAAGTTATTGAAGGAAAATCGTGAGCAAATCTTTGTCTACTTACGTGAAGTTCGAGACATTGGATGTACAAATATCATTTTATTTTATAATACACATAATTGACGCAAATGTAAAGTAAAAAAATATATATCACGATTATTTTATATGCTAGATGCGTTTCATCTCTTAGAATTCATTCAATGCCGAATTATAATTATTTAAGCCCCATTTTAGAAACTTACTTTATTTTCGGACCTGACGACTGACGTTCAAACGACAAACACAGCTCGTGCACATGTTAGAAGGTTTTACTCAAAATGACTGTAGTAAATGAACTCCGAATCGGCGCGAATGTTTTGGAGAACATTTTCTCTTCAGATATCAAGAGCTATCTCTTTTCTTTTTGTATTGATTGTTTTATTATAAATTTTTAATATTATTTGTTTTCTCACATACTTAACGCCTACATTGTGTGAGCGTAATATAAGGCATTTGACGGTTTTATTTACACAACGTAATTCTTACCTGTTTATTTTAACACATATGAACATACTCATGTTTGAATATGTCTTACACGGAATACTGTGTATACTAGCATGTGTATCAGTAGTAGTGGCCCTCTTTATGAAAATATTTAAATATTTTAAGTGAAAAGATTGAAAAACATACATTTTAATACGTTAATCTAGAGTTTAATTTATCACATGCCATACTCTGTTTTCCATGTAATATAACCATTACGAATATATTTATATAATACATGTGCAATATACTTTTTAAGCCTTTTCATTGGCTTAGTTTTCGATCGATTGACCAATGGCATTTTGTTATTTTGCTGAAATGACGTTGCAACGTCAAATGACGTCACGAAATGTAAACAATATTCGGGATTTATCATAATGATAAATCCCTGCGTAAATATTTATTTAATTTGCTCATTTAAAGGCATATGATAAACAAATCTGAAACTCGTTGTCATTGCATACCATATTTTATTAAACTCGTCCAGGAAATTCGTTGGTAAGCTCGCCAAAGGCTCGCTTAGTAACAAAATTCCTGAACTCGTTTAATAAAATATGGTATGATATGGCAACACGTGCCAGATCCTATAGATGTATTATTGTACATAACGACAAAAACTGCATTAAATTCGGTAATATTTTGCCAAAATACTGGCGAGACTTAACCCCATGAAGTAATCAGTATCATGTGCACCGTTTCTCATAATATCGGCCCTTCTGATTTGTTTCTTATTCGCAAGTTCTTTTTCTATAAATAGGTTCTTGATGTTCCTCTTAAATTATTTTTTTGTGTCACAAGTAAGAAGCTTAGACAACATTTGATAAACCTACTTATAAACAAAAAACAAAATAACAAAATTATGTGTAATCATGATATCGGCCTGGAATAAACATGATCTACTCTCAAATGAAAACCCGAAATCATGAGAAAGATCGTCGTTGATAGTCATTAATAAATAGCAAATAAATCAAAATTTCTAAGAATGGAAAAACACGTACTGTCCAGCACCTCTTGATGGTTGTTCCTCAAAGGCACGATGCAACGAGGAGGGTCGATACCATGAGAATAAAGGAATACTATGCTTTTGACAACAAATGCGAGTAAACGTGCCGGTATCGGCACTATGTTGGTCTCCGTCGGCTTGAATATTTTTATGTCATTATTGAAGTTAATAACATTTTATAAATTACCAATAATAAGCTAAATAATATATGTTATTTAACAATCTTTTATCATATTTATGTATTGGTTTTATAATGAGGAAGTAAAATGCTTTACATTAAAGTCATATACACTCCTATGCACAAAGTGTGTTCTACATTTAAACCCATTGCGTATGACTCCATATTCGATTTAGATATATATTATGTTTATCTCGAATTCGTCGACAGGTAGCGTGGCCGAGCGGTCTAAGGCGCTGGTTTAAGGCACCAGTCTCTTCGGAGGCGTGGGTTCAAATCCCACCGCTGCCAATGATTTTTTTGGAAGTATTTATTATTAACTTTGAACCGACAATTTACGTCAGTATGACTTTAATGAATATAAATATAAAAGTACAAATTTCAAAATGTATATGTAAATAAATATTTCTAATCATGTTGTTGTCGTTGCTTGAGGAAATGAAGATTAGCTGTTTAACCAGCGTTTATCGTCAATATTGTCATTTAATATGAAATTTGATTTTACATATTTTAGTAACATATTATATCTTAGGGCTGGTTCTATAAATGCATTTATTTGTTTATTTAGTTATTGCTGTTATACGTACACGTTTCATATTCACCGGCGTTATTCACATGGTACACGAAGCAGGCCGTTTTCTCAACAAGTTATTTATAATAAAAAACAAGCATTTTCAATTCACAAGTACTAATAATTTAAGAGGATAAACTTAAGCTTTTAAAACATATTTAAACATAAGCGAACAATATCAAACTTACGGCCGATACAACGAATGTCCGAATAGTGTAGTCAGAAAACGTGTCAGTGTCCTTGACCTCCACAGTGACAGCGCCATACATCTTTTGACCGTCATCCGGCCAATATTGGCAACATTTCACCTGAAGGATATAAATAATAGTATATCGGGCCCGTAGCCAGGGTTTTGAAAAGTGGGGGGGGGGGGAATTTTCCCATCAACAAATGTTATTGAGCAACGAAGTGGCGAAGGGGGTAGGTGCGGGAGGGGGTGTCCCTCCTGCAATCGGGGGTTTAAAGGTCCTCCCCATAGAAAAAGTTTGAAAATGAAACGTAAAACACTGCATTCTGGTGATTTTTTTTATCTGTATTTAGAGACTGAGGTTATAGAGCATTTGTATATGAAATTTCCCTTTCATTGACCATACTCAGTGATTGATCGACATGGATATGATATAACATTTATTTCCCATTACTGTTTTACATTTACCACCTTTATCGACCAGTCACGAAAATACATTATATTATACGGCGTTTAACCTGAAACTAGTTTGCGCGCACATACTTTGTTTCTATATGCAATAACACATTTATAGAAAGTAAAATCAACAATAAGAACGATATAAAATATCATTATTTATTGGAATCTTGATAAAATTAGTGTATTCTACCATTCCAAAATTTTACCATTCACAAGTCAAGCAAATAAAAAGGAAATATGTGATTTTTTTCAAAACAATTGTTTGTCTGCTACTATGGATAGTACTAGAGGCCTAGCATTACTCTACACGTGCTAATAGTGTATTGTACAACAAACACTGTTTAACAAAACTGGGTCATCCCTAATTTGCATCAATACTAGGGTGCAGGACCACGTGACTTAGAAGTCAACACACCGTTAAGTGCTGCTTTTTTCCAAATAACTTTGAACAACAATTTTTCTTAAGAATTTCAACTAGTGCATAAAAGAAAGATTTTTAAGCTGCGTATGTCAATGTGAAATACCTCAGAATTACTTTATATAATAAGCACGTGTTCTTTTTTCAAATATTTCATTTATACTGCACAAATATCCTTCATGCGAATTGTATTTTTGTCACCGATTTCAGACGTATTCTCAAGGATCGACACAAACTGCAAAAAAACTGTCTTTTATGCACTAAAGATTTTTGCAAATGTATTTCAATAACGTGACATATTTGTTAAAATTAAGTTCTGAACGGTGTGTTTACATTCTGCCCAGCCCGTGTGTAAATGCCTTAAAACCAGGCGTATTCTGCACCCTGACTACTAAACAGAAACAAAATGGTATAACTGGTTACTTTTACTTTTGTCAACTATTTTTAACAAATTAGTTATCTGTTCTCTAAACGAATTTCAGAAACATATACAACTTAAGACTTCATAAAGACCCTATAACCACAAACTACTGGCCATTTGGTCTCAAAGTCCTTAACAGTGTAAACCAGGACATTGAAAAAAGGACGAATTTGCCCATTATGCTCAAGATCTGTCACAATTTATGAACATTAAACATTAACGTCCACCTGATCAAATGTCATAACGGTTTAAATTCATTATAACAGCATAGATCTTTTCACATGTTGCTGTCAAAACTTCTATTGATTTTAGCAATTCTGCGGTTAAAAATTGTAAATAAAAATCACGGTCTATCTTGGAAATGACTTCATAGATAAATTTAAATATATCATATATGGTGACCTGTCGGTAGCCTATTAAATTCAACATTATTGTAACGCTTAAATACGAAGACTCACTGGATTCAAGGAAAAGATAAATAACCGCTTTTTCGTCGAATAAAGTTGGGTGCAACTTATAGTACACATTTTTTTACCTGTCAAAAAACATTGTCGAACGCACCCCCCCCCCCCCCCCCCCTGGCTACGGGTATGTATATTGACAACGAGCAAATAAAATATTAAATATTCGTTAATATAAAATTATGTTAGAAATATGGTCGACCTTTTACGAGGAGTATTTAATTTTTTAATTGTTTGCATATGTCTTTAAAATGACATAACCTAATTTTAATTGTAGTTATTGCTGCTGTATTTGTTTTGTTTCAACTTTTATTTATTTTGGGACAAGTGCGTGTAAGTTTGACATCGAAAACGGACAATACAAACGTGCAACAAGAACAGCTTAGACAATACTACGATACTCATAAGGTGGGCATTATTCTGACCTTAAAGACCTCAATATCTGCAGCGCAAAAGTGGCGTCAGAGGTCAATTAGTTACAAAGCATCATCGCGAACAACTAACGAACAACTTCTACTACTAGTTATAGTAGTAAAAAGCATACATACCTTGTTGTGCTCAACGAGACGGGTCAACATGATTATTTTACTGCACTTCTTTTGCCAAATCATCCGCCAGAAATCGCCAACAAACTCCTCAGTTGGACCTACATAGAAGTAATTGTACATAGCATGCGTAAATTAATTCAACTTACTTCCATTGAATTTCAAAAGACCGCGCACATTTGCACCATCAGTGCCAACACCCGATTCCTATACCCACGCTTGCTACTCACATCCACAGTGAGATATGCGACAGTTATCAAATACGCCAAAGAGTCATAAGTGACTAAAATGCAATAAATATCAATAAATATCAATATATGTGACCAAAGCTGGGAAAATCAGTCTTGTGTTCAAAAAATCACATTTTGACTTTTTGGCAATTTTGGATTTTCTGAACATTGTAGTTCACAAAAATGATATAGATTTTTTATTTATCACATTCAAAACTAATTTTATGACCTTCCAAAGTGACCAACCCTACATTTTACCGTGACGAAAAGTTATCATTTAATACAAAAAAACAACGAAAATTTTCAAACAACAAGCACATTGTTTTATTAAAACAATAATCTTTCCTTTAGTCAAATGCATATTTATAGTGCAATAAACTGACAACAGCATCATGGACATTTAAAATGTACCATTTGTGTTGCTATGGTAACTAATCTACATGTTAATAATCAACAGAGCACACAATCACGCCTTTTATTAATCTATGAATTGTATTTTCAATCAAGTGTTTGTTTAAAGGCAAACACAACATTACTTTCACTGTTTTGTAACTAGTTAAACAATAACAATCAATAATGTGTGTGTTCCATGAACAATTTCCTTTTTTTATTCAGTTACATGTGTATTTAAGTATAATGTAACCTCAAACACAACAGAATGGAAAAACACAGCATTGAAAAGTGTTGGTTGAAAGTACACTTGGATACTAAATGTTTCAGTAAATGAAATAATCATTATTTATCATTATTTTTGATAGAGAAATATAGACAAAATAAACAATAACGTAAACATAAAAATTGTTTGTTTTTGTTACTATGGAAACAATGTAGCAAACAAACAAAAATATAGGATTTTCATTGTAAAACATAAATAAATACAATATTCACACTGATTTTTTTCCAGTTTTTCTGATAGGCAGTCTGTGTCCATAAGGTAAAAACAATTGCATGGTTAGATCTACATGGAAAAAATGATTTTCGTTTTGTAAATATGAGATATAAAAAACTTGAAAACAAGCTTGTGCAATTAAGACAAAAATTTGCATTGAACATTTCAAAACCTGTATCAACTGACACATTTAGCAATCGTATACATGTTTTAGCTTTCCTAGGAATAGAGGATTTTTTGCATTGTTTGTGGGAAAATATATCACCCAATACCTTGGCCAAAATAAACACTGATACATGATGTATGTAATTGTTGTGGCACCATCAGAGAAGATCAGATGCGCATCTTAATGCATCTTCTTTTTTTGGGGGCACAGTCTGTTTTTTGTTGCTCACCAGTAGCGCGTTTCGGACATGTCAAGTTTTTGGTTCATCTATGCGACAGAATTCACGAATGTTTTCAAATAAATACCACTGATGGTCCAGATCAAGCCCTTTTGCAAACATTTCATATGGCAGGTTGTCACAGCTCACATTAACATTCACTTTCGAGACCTTTCGGAGATTGATTCTGACTACTGGTGAGTCACTAAATTCCCTGCAATCCACAACACCGGGATGCTCCGCTGACACATAGAAATAGATGAAATTTGGTGACATTCTTTATGTGGTGAAACAATGTGGTAAGGTAATCCTTCCTGTCTTAGATAACAACAGGCTTGGAAGAGTCCCCCACAAGCTGGGGAATGTTGTGGCCCGTCCTTGACGATAACCCCACAGACGCATCGACATCAGACAACATTTCTGCATTGAAGTTTCTGTATCAAGATTACCATTTAATTAAGAAACAATTGCACAATATAGTTTTCCTACTATCAAATTATTATTTTGTTGTTGTTGTTTTTGTAATAGAAAACTACAAAGTTTGAAGGATGATTTTGCATGGGATTTTGTTTGCCATATCAAGAATTTCATACCATCAAAACAGCTGAAACTATTAAAATGAATATTTATTTTCCTGTTACAAGACATAAAGTACCTACACACTATTTTTAATTGATTTATGTTTTATTATTTTTATATTTTATTACATGGCAGAACTATACAACTGGATAGACCTATGGAAATGCAAACAAGGTTTATCAAGAAGGATCATGCAGGTCACATACACCATACTGTGATAAGGAATTTACCTCCACTTTGACTTTCAGATGCCAAAGTGCCAATCTGGTGTAAACTTTGTATGTCTTATCAACATAAAGCTTAGTGTGATGATTCTGTGTAAACCTGAAATGTTAAAAAATAATTATTAAAAAAGGTCAGGCTACAATTTAGAATATGTATTTTGTAGTAATTGACTGACTAAAAAATGTTGACTCATTTCAATATATTATTTTAAGAGAATTTTCCTTTTGGGATTGATACCAGAGTAATATGTTTGTAAACATATTTACTACATATCAACATGCTTTACCATTTTGCAATTGCATTACTGCAAACAAATATTTTTAACAACAGGTTTAGCTAAATTAATTTCTCAACATTAAAAAAAGCTATCAGAAACACAATAACTAAGGGCTTGTAATTACCTACAAGAACTCTCCAAAGAAGGTACCAGATGACTATGTTGTTTTTATTTTGGCCGCAACAGTTGTCACACTGATAGTGAGAATGCTGTTCGCCAACACCGTAACTTCCCAACCTATAGAATATCAAATTATTGGTTATTTATCTACATAACACTTTTTTTATAATAATAATTATTAATTAAATTTGTGCTTAAACATTTTTAAAAAGTCAACCTTAAATTTGTTTTGTTTATCAGCTTCTGCTACATGAAGTTCAGACTTTTCAATAAACGCAGTATCTGATGGGTTTTTTTGACAGCTTCTATATCAATATCAATATCAGACTCATCATGGTTTGACTCAAGGTCACTTTCATCACAGGAGTTTGAAATTCTATCAATATAGCTAATCTAATGGCTAAATAAAAAAAAAAAAACTCTTATATAGTATAAAGACTAGTCTTATACTATATAGGGGTATATTTTTTTATTAAGCCATTAGATTAGCTATATTGATAGAATTTCAAACTCCTGTGCTTTCATAATCATCTACCACATCAAACAAATCTTGAGTAGCGGGGTGAGAAGTTTCAAAATAAAGTTCATTTACATTCGATAAATCATTTAAATTTAAAAACGAAGTGTCCTGGTCTTGTGAAATTTCACATTGAATAGTGTTGGTGTTAATAAATTTAGACATGATATTTTAAAGTCAAATTTAAATCTTCCACCATTTCATGTAAACAATTCAGTTGCTATCGTACAGTTTACTTCCGGGTCAAACTTGCGAGTCGCGAAAATTAATCACAAAGCCAAAATACACATATATATATATTTCACTTACCTATTTTAAGCATGTGGAAATATCATTTCCGAACCTTCTTCAATTGAAGACATCCATAAGTACACGATGTCATTTTGATTTACAGCGTTTAATAGCCATTGAAAATGAACACTACGAGACAGGTTGCGCTACCTGTGAACTGCTCAAACGAAACAGTGTCTTTCAAGGGGAATAATTTGAATTAAATAAGCGGATTACAAACAACCAATTGTGCCAGTGTTTAAAGGACATATACATGCTATATTGTGGAAATTTTCAAAGCATGTCATAAATTATGAGCGGAGAAATTGTATGAAAAAGACGAAATATCCAGCGCATTTTCGTACAAGATTTTTATCTCGCGATTTCCCGAAATAAACGTCAGCGTACACAAGACTGATTTTCGCTGACGACGTCACATATATATATATATATATATATATATATATATATATATATATATATATATATATATATATATATATATATATATATATATATATATAATAAAGTCGCTTTTAGCCGTTTATAAAAAATAAAACGCTTTTATTAAATTTGCCGTAGCTTTCGACCTCTCGGTCTTCTTCAGCGGCGTTTATTTGTGAATAAGCATATCATCTTTAGCGGAAGTGACGTTATATTATCGCACGTTACATTGCGCGCCAATTTTAGTCTTTTGTGTTTAGTCTATATGGTTTGAACGTCCTCAGTTTGCGCTTCCAAAGTTGTTCGATGGTCTTCCGGTACTCGTCGGTTCCATTTCCAATTTTTCGAGTCCCATGACCCGGAAGTCTGCGACGCTGTGGCCGTTTGTGTAGAAGTGCTCGGCTACCGGGTCGTTGTGTCGAGTCCGTATCCGGGACAGGTTAAGAAGATGTCGCTGGTACAGGGTATCTCCCGTTTCTCCTACGTATACGAAGGTCTTACGCCGTTCGCAGTGTACAGCGTAGACTACATTGGTGGATTTGCAGGTGACCTCGTTCCGCACATTGTAGCTTTTGCCGGTGGTGTCGCTGAACTTTTCAGCCTCCATCATGTATGGACAGATTGCGCACCTCTGTGCCCCACAAGGTCCGCCTGTTGGGAACTCGGAAAAACATCTGGTTGTGTTTTTTATGAACCAATATGTCTTGAAGGTGGCAGTCTCTTCTGCATTCTGCTAACGGGGGTTCAGGAAATACGTTTTTCATATGATCTGAAGTGTGGAGTGTTGGCAGTCTACACAAACGGCCGAAGCGTCGCAGACTTCCGGGTCATGGGACTCGAAAAATTAAATGGAACCGACGAGTACCGGAAGCCCATCGAACAACTTTTGAAGCGCAAACTGAGGACGTTCAAACCATATGGACTAAACACAAAAGACTAAAATTGGCGCGCAATGTAACGTGCGATAATATAACGTCACTTCCGCTAAAGATGATATGCTTATTCACAAATAAACGCCGCTGAAGAAGACCGAGAGGTCGAAAGCTACGGCAAATTTAATAAAAGCGTTTTATTTTATATATATATATATATATATATATATATATATTTATCGTTATCATTTAATGGTTGAGTTTTTTCAATATAAAAATTACCAGATTTTCACACAGTTTACGAATAGGTTTTTCTATCCCCATATGTTTCTTATCGCGCTTACTTTAACGATAAATTTGAACTAATGACTATTTACTACATATAATTAATATTTTAAATTCCAAACTTGATATCGATAGGTTAAATACGACAAGCGACTATATTGTTGGTATATTTGGGCCAACTGGGAATATCACCAAAATTGCGAGTTGATATATCCGATATAATCTTCCATTATGCAAGAAACCACTGTATAGTGCATTTAATGTTCGTCTACGATTCAATATAAGTAACTCGACATGTGTGTGTGTATTTCGAAGTTTATTAGGTCCCTCCGGGCCAAGGGCCGCATTATGTGAAGACATGGAATGTGTCCCAGGACTCCTACCTAATTTGCTTGGTAGACTCACGAAAGTTGGGACACATTTTGAAATCTAGCTGCAATATCTAGCTATTTAGATTCACTGGAAGTTACTAGTATTACATTTTAGGGTGGTCTTATGCTGTAGGGAGTAACCGAAGTGCTCGGAGGAAACCCACCTGCCCGATGTATACATGTAGTTCTAGACGCAATATTTATTTATCTACATACCTTGCGACGCAATGTACATGTGTGGCTTGTTGTAGCCCTGTAAAGGGAAAAGGAAAATAACACCAATGGGCAAATATTAAAGTTGAAATGAAATAATAGGTAATTTAGTGTTGTTCAATAACGTATTGAGTTATATAATAAAAACGTCCATACAAATAAAAAGAGTTGATTTTTATAGAGATGTTGAAAATGATTCAGATTTATGAGCATGATGACGACGACGAAAATGATGATGAGGACGAGGAGGAGAGGAGGAGAAATGAGAAGGAAGATGCCAATCAAGATAATAAAGACAACTTACATTGATGTAGCAGGCATTTGTGTAGTCATTACCAGGATCTCCCTCCCAGGCGTCGAGCTTCACGCGGCTGTGGTCGTCTGCAAACAACAGGAATAAGAGCACGTACACGTTCAAGGTCAAATATAAGCCATCAATGATCAATAACTTAACAGTAAAACTGAAACGTACAGATGTTTTATATATATTTGTTTTATTTGTTTTCACATGATATATTTGAATTGACATGACGCCTGGACGATGATCGCTCCGCCCACTAAATCACGTGGCTCAGCGGGTAGCAAACCTAGACAAGCTAACTTCAAAATGGCTTCTTTGCCTATAGACTGCATATAGATTTACGCGATATTCCGGATGATTTTTATGGACTTTTTGGCACCATATAACACTTGTAAAATGGTTTTGTGTCATGTAGTTATTCTGCAAATGCAAAAAATATACGTTTATAGAGAACATCAGCTATTTATAACGGGGTTTTCGGTAAATGAAACACGCTTTCATACGCTTGCGCGCTTACCGAAATCGAACCTGTTAATACCTGTAATGGTGGTATTAGCAATAAATGAACACTTCTTCACCGGTATTTACCCATGTTAGTTACGAAAATATTAACGAAACATCCCCCCCCCCGTGTATTTGACACGAAATAGCGCTTTAAAAATGGGATTTCTGTGAAGTTTTACGCGCTTTCTGACACCGAGTGGGTACCAAAATCCCACATGTAGGGGAATTCGGTAAAGCTACCAGTATCCGACGCTCGCGCAGGTACCGACTTCCCACAAGTTAACGCATTTATTGGTTATATATATCAGAAATAATAACTCTTATACAATGGCATTTATCGATACGTCTTTATTTAAATAGAAACATAAAATCGTTTTCACTTGTTTCTGACACACAAAAAAACTCGATTTATAACGGGGATTACGTTAAGTTACGCAAAGTGGGTATCAATATTCTCTATTATTCTACATGCACACGTGATATAATTCACACTTAATAATGCGTAGTTATTGCTTACATGACATGTCCAGTTTTTGAAATAAATTAATGTTCTATAAGAGTGGTATCGGTAATTCTACACATGGAAGCTTCCACTCGCTCTTGTCAAGACCGCATTTCCGCGTTGGAAATGGTATATATTTAATTAATGTAACTTATCTTTCTGGAGTTACATTAACCCTATTTACACCGTTTTTGCCATATTTCATTTTTTTCCAAACAAAATAAACGAAACTCGTTGAAAAAAAGAGAATAAGGCATTCGATCTCCAAGTGTGGATTAAAAGCGTTTATTGGTGACACCAAATTATTAAGATAAGATCACGTGTCACCTTCTAATAACATGTATACTGGCAATAAAGTGCATTACTGTATGAGTAATAAAACACAGCATGAATTAGGCTTCATGCTGGGTTTTATTTCTCTAAAAGTAATGCAGATGAACATTGCTTCTATTAATCACCTAGTAACTGATAAAACAATTAAAAAAACATTAACTATTATGTGATGATCAGATCGATAACATAAACTATTTAAATCTGCTAGTTTATTCGATAAAAATATATTGTAATTGTCTTTGAGAGTGTTGACGTTCAGTTGTTCGTGGGGACGACCGCATGCATTTATACATCTCTTACACTTCTCAAGATCTCTTTTCGGCTTTGGAAACGATATAAATTCAATGCCACCAACTAATCTTTCAGGATATCGATATCAATGTCCGAGTTACATAATCCCCATTGAAACCGTTATACCATTTTTAATCTACGTTTTTTTAAAGAGGAAAACAAAAAAAACTCGTTGAAATAAAAGTGAACCAAGACATAGCTTGTCTAGGAAAATGGCGGACAGTTCGTTGCTAGCTAACGCGCCCGATTAATCGATCGCTGATTGGTAGATCAATTCTTAGATAATGATTTGATTGACAGGCGGCGACATGTCAATTGAGGCCGAGCAGCAGGTACTTGTTTATGTTTAAATGTGGCTATCACAAATGATGACATTTGGGGCATTTCTCGACAACTTATTTGAAACAAAACCACAGTTTTGTGATTTGCCAGTGAACTTTACTTGTTACATACTCTGTATTATTGTTCAATCCGGTACCATGTGCAAACACTTGTGCTAGTAACTGAAAATGAAGCTACTTGATTCAGAGATATGTGGTCGTAGAAAGGAGTGGACGGGCCCGCAATCGAACCCGCTAACCTGAGCAATCCATCCTAACATATCTATTCATGTGTTGAAATACTTACAAGCGAAGATCTCCTTATACCGGTTCTTTCTCAGGTTCTGTGCCTTTTTTGCAGTTTCACATGGGTGCGTTAAACCAAGGGGCAAATCCTGAAATGTATACATGTAAATTTTAAAATTTTAAATATTTGAGTACAAAACAATAAATTAAATGAGTATAATTATAACGGTTACACGAGAAACTAAAAAGAACAAAGATCAGGCTGAATAAGTCGTTTTTGTCAAATATTAAATAAGTCTTATAATATAAAGCGTTGGCTTGCCCATGCATTTCTGTGAAATATTGAGTAAGTCATGTTATATATATATCGCGTTGCGTCGCCCATGAGGTATTTCCTGTCAAATATTAAAGTCATATAATATAAAAGTTAGTTTTCGCTTTCATATATATGCAATGGGCGTTGTTGATAGTGCTTGTCAGCTTATGCAAGTATATATTACAATTTATATGCGTTGCTCATAATTATTGTCAGCTCATGAATGTATATGTAATGGTCGTTGCTTATAGTGCTTATTAGCTTATGTATGTATACATTATGGGCGATGCTCATATTGATTGTCAGCTCATTCATGTATATGTCATCGGCGTTGTTCAAAGTGTTCGTCGGCTCAAACATGTTTATTGAATGAGCGTTGTTCATAGTACTTGTCAGTCATACATGTATATATAAGGAGCGTTGTTCGTAAGGCTTGTCAGCTCATGTATTTATATATAATAGGCGTTGTTCATAGTGCTTGTCAGCTCATGTATGTATATATAATAGGCGTTGTTCATAGTGCTTGTCAGGCTCATGCATGAAGATTTAATCGGAGTTTCTGATGATTGTCAATTACATTTTGATCTTTCTCAAGAAAGCGACTTAAAAAATTTGCAAATGCAAATATTTTTTTAAGAAACATACAAAGGATTGGTCTTTTTGTAAATAGGTACTCTTTTTGTCCGTCATTAATATCATTAAGAGTGTGGTTTCACAACGTTCTGCATGTGTTTTTAAGGAATTAAATTAAAATAAACCTTCACTCTCAGACACTTCTAAGCAACACTTTTATTTTCTGATTAATCAAAAACCAAATATTGACAAGAAATTGTTCAGATTGATGTTTGAGAACATTTTCTTCCAAGTTGTATTAGATCATTCATTTACTTGTATAAGACTCTCATCCGGGATATGACTTACTCGTGCGCATGAACAAATGGATTTCTGCGAACAAAACTGATTTGTGCATGTTTTTCTTGTCTTAAGACAAAAAGCAGATAAAACATTTCGTTATACGAGTAATATTCAATTATAATGAGCGAGTGTGAAAATAAGACTATTGCGGACAAGTCGATCGTAAAAGCAGCAATGTACCTCACTGTACGGTCAGGTACAAATTAACGTTATTAGGTGTTAAGGTTTGGGACAAATGTGCCGAGGAGTTTATCATGAATTAAATGCAAACTATTTAGGGGACAAGATATTTTAAAAACGGACAGAGGACAAAAGTTCTAACAAAACTTGATGCAGTCCAAATTCCTACTTTTAAGATAATTTAAGTATAAACATCAAGCAGCTGTAAACTTTTGAGCGAAGTCCATCCAGCAGTTAAAGAAGTGTGGAGATCATTAACTGTGGAACGCATGGATGTAGAGACAAACGAGTGGATCTATGGACACACGAACGGACGGACGTACGTACGCAAGGGCAGGCACAAAGCTTGATGCGTCACACTTTGAGAGACGGGGGATTAAAACAGGAATTCCTCAATATAATAAAATGATCGCATGCCTTGAATTGCTGGATGAGCTCTTGTCTCTTGCTCTTGATGTCCTGTGTAAATTCCCAGAAGTCTTTCACGGCCAGCATGCCCCGGGGCTGTGTCTTGGGGATCTCGTGGCCTTGGCTCGAGTTTTTGCGCTTCAGTTTCAAGTCCGTCTCTACAAGAGAAAGGATGCATTTAGCAAAGATGCATGTCGTTTTACGGATGGCGTTATATCTCAGTGTACCATAACACATTAATGTGCGGACATTTTCGGACACGTTCATTGGATTATGTGTTCATTGAATTCTAAATGATTATACATTTTGTTAAAATCCCATTATTAAAGTCTTAATTATTGTCGTAAATATGTGTTTATTTGTATATCAATGCTCCGTTTTTTAACATTAAACGTCGGCACTAAATTCACACTACTTAAATAATCTACCCATTGAAAGAACGATACATTAATAAATACAATTTAAACGAATCGCATTTGATAAGTTTTTCTCGAAGAACGATAAGTTATTAAATTACCGCCAGAGTTGATGTTGTTCTCATACACTTGCGATACGACGGAGAAGTTGCGTTGTTTTTCTTTCCGAATTCGTTTTTCTTTCAATCGTATCTGAACACCTGCCCATGGTAAAGTGCCCCTAAAATAATTAAAAAAAATTATCATCATAATTATCATCATTATTAGCATCATCATCATCAGCAGCAGTAGCAGCAGCAGCAGCAGCACCATCATCATCATCATCATCATCATCGTCATCATCATCATCATCATTATCATTATCATTATCATCATCATCATCATCATCATCATCGCAAACTTCATAATAATCATCATCATTATCATTATATTCATTTTCTTCTTTTCTTCATCTTTTTCTTATCTTAATCTTAATCTTCAGCGTCATTTTCATCATCAGCAGCATCACTACTACCACCATTAATTCTTGTCATTCTCTGCCGTTATTTTCAGTACGTACGAGTTCATTATGAACCCCTTTAGTTATCATTATGTTCTTACTTCTTGTACACCCAAAGTCCGAAGGCGAGTCCCATTAGACCGGCCACCAAGAAGAGAACACCTATAATCAACAGAGCCACGCTGACTCCTGCCAGAGCCGTATCTGCAAACAAATAATATTAGTGAACTAAAATACAAGTCATTGTTATTTGCTGCTCAAGAGTTTACTTTATGAAAAGTATGATCTTATATCAGAGGATCAGTATATGCTTTTCTTTTAAATGGTTTTAGTTAAGGCACATATTTAAGCCTCAGTTATTCGCGAACCTTTTGTGTCACAAAGATCCCCTAAGAATCCTTCCGCACAGCCGAACGGACAGACGCCGGTGGTCTTGTTACATGGCTGGTCATCGGCGCACAGTCCGCACACACGGGAGCACGCAGTACCGTACGTGCCGTCAAGACAGACTGCAAATAGACACATGTTTCCAGTTTTATTTCATTTGTGGGATTATGTTCGTCGTGACCTTAAATCTTGTGTTGTATCCTATGTTACAATTTTTATTCATATGCATGTTAAATGACATTAAAAATGACCTCAATCGCATACTTATGGTTAGTTGAATATTTCAATGGCAATAAAGCTCGAACACTGAGACATGGGTATCGATAAACCGTTTCATGATTTTATAATAAAAAAAAATGTACACGATAACAAGTTATAAAGGTGATATCTATGTGATAGTGCATATAATACATTCAATTTGTGTATGTGGATAGTTATATAATAACATTGAGTGGTATACCAGCATCTCGTGAAATACAGCAAACGCGACGGATGAAACCACGCACGTGAAACAAATTGGCTAATTCCCAAGTATCGGTTAGAATAATAATAATAAATTGACCACATAATAAAAATCTCGATCTTATATTAGTGGAATGTAACCTCACTTTCCGTACAGTCCGGCTCCATAAAGCCGGGATACAGGCATCCCTGGAGACAGGCACCAGACTCTTTGTCACAAACGTCACTTCCGGAGCATTTATCTGAGTCGCACTGCGATGTACAGTTAAAGCCGTATGTTCCGTCGCGACACTCTGTAAAAATTTTAACTTAAAGCAATGCGTATTCAAGAAAAGATTACTTATATCGTGTTCTACCGTAGTTACTCTTATTAACCAATACAAAAACAATTACACGTTTCTGTTTGTCGACCGACACGTTTAAGAAAGGGCACGTTAATGTTAAAGTTTAATGCGTTTTAAAGGATCCGTTATCCGTGATTGATAACCAGGTATGCAATGTAGGCAACTATTTGAAACATACTTTTATATAAAAATAATGCTGCATATAATAGGAAATGTAACACTTTTAACGTCAGAAATCATGCGTTACTCATATGGAAACAATAAAGTCACCTTTGTCGCACATTTGTTTTTCGTTGTACGGAATGTGCACCCCGTCTGCGCAACTTACGTCACAGACACCGGTATTGCGATGACACGTGACGTTGTTCCTGCAATTACCGCATCGTCGCTGGCAGTTGTCGCCGTATGTACCGTTGTTACAGTCTGAAATGCACGTGAACCTGTCTTTGACATCATTTAAGAAACTTCTTAAGTTAACCAATTTATGCCTAGCGTCTAGAAAAAAGGACTTGGCAAACAGCGTAGACCCATCACTAATTTTGAAATAAATTGATCCAATTTAGAAGGTTGGGAGAGTTCACTAGGCATGAGAGGGTTAATGTGATGTGATATTCGCGAACTAAGTTTATTTGCGTATATCTAACACATTGGATGAATGAAAGAATGAATGTACGAACGGACGTATGGATGGATGCATGGATGGATGGATTGATGGATGGATGGATGGATGGATCGATGGATGGACTGATGGATGCATGGATGGATGAATACATGCATGGATACATGCATGGATGTACGAATGAATGGATGGATACATGGATGGATGCATGCATGGATACCTGGATGGATGCATGGATAGATAGATGGATGCATGGGTGGATACATGGATGGATGGATGCATGTATGGATGCATGGATGGATGCATGGATGGATGCATGGATGGATGCATGGATGGATACATGGATGGATGGATGGATGGATGGATGGATGGATGGATGGAAGGATGGATGGATGGATGGATGGATGGATGGATGGATGGATGGATGGATGGATGGATGGATGGATGGATGGACGGACGGACGGACGGACGGACGGACGAACGGATGGACGGACGGATGGACGGATGGATGAATCGATGGATGGATGGATGCGTGGAGGCGTGGATGGATGCGTGGATGGATGCATGAATGGATGGATGGATAGACGGATGGGTGTATGGATTGATTGACTCCCTACCCTGTTGACACAACGGGGGCTGTAAACCTATGACACATCCTTTCAAGCACGCCCCGCTTATAATGTCACAGATGTCGTTATTGGTGCAATTTCCGCATGTCATATTGCAGTTGAAACCGTAAGTGCCTCGGTTGCAATCTGTAAATAAATGAAACGTGTTTGTCCAGATTATTTTATTTTATTGATAAATAAATGAACAAATTCGTATATTTAATTTTAATAATAATAATACATTTTTTGTTTGGATTTTTGGAGAATGACATCTGCTGTACTTGAATCAGAAGTAGAGGGAGAATGGCCGTAGAAATAATATAACTATTAATACATAAAAATAGCAAATCAACACATCATCAACTCTGCAAACTTAATTTTCATCTACATGTAAGAGCACTGGAAATTACCTTGTGTACAGTTGTCTCCAGTGTATCCCCGATCGCAGCCATTTGGACAGACGCCTGTGGTTTTGTTACAAGGCTCATTTTCGAAGCAGTTGCCACAGTCCTTGGCGCACTCTGTTCCCCAGGTCCCGTTTTGACACTCTGCCGGGGTCAATATATTGGTATGATTATTGCACTCAGCGAACAAGTACTTCTATATTCAATATTTACTACGAGTGCAAGTTTTACAAGTACCCTTATGAAATGGATCCTGGAATATCCAATAAACACTCAGACAATCTGTTAATACCCCAGAGATACCCCCAGAGATTGATATACCGTGAAACAGACACTCCAATACAGTCAAGGCATGACCAAGACACTTTCACTCACACAGACAATGTAAGACAGCGTCCCTTACAACCCTGTAAAATCCCAGATTGTCTCATATAAATTACCAGAATGTCTGGGAATATCCCAAAAAGTGACAGACAGTCTAATAAACGAATTTCCATGAACATCTGGGAATATCCCTGACAGTTCAAGACAGTCTAAATGAAACTACCAGATAGACTTGGAATATCCTCCAACATTCCCAAACAAATACATGTACAGTGTAGCCTGATCTACCGAACCCAGTGTAACCTGACCTAGCGAACTCAGTGTAACCTGACCTAGCGAACTCAGTGAAACCTGACCTAGCGAACTCAGTGTAACCTGATCTACCGAACTCAGTGTAACCTGACCTAGCGAACTCAGTGAAACCTGACCTAGCGAACTCAGTGTAACCTGACCTAGCGAACTCAGTGTAACCTTACCTAGAGAACTCAGTGTAACCTGACCTAGCGAACTCAGTGTAACCTGACCTAGCGAACTCAGTGTAACCTGACCTAGCGAACTCAGTGTAACCTGACCTAGCGAACTCAGTGTTACATTGCCTAGAGACTTGAATTTAAAATTGTTAGTTTATATTGATTAAAATATCACGACTGGTATATTACATTACTTGAAAAAAGTTCATTTTTTCAGTATATTCGGTAATAAAATTTCGCGATGTGAAATCGTAAGTACATCGCGAAAATAGGTGACATAACGATTTAAACACTATAAATAACGCAAGTAGATTGATCATTTATATATAAAATATATACAATTCACTACGCATGCACAATTTGCATATCTGGGTTTACCAGGTGTCGATGATGATCAATCTACTGGCGTTATTTATAGTTAACTGGCAGTTACCTGGTAGACATACCCAGTAAAATGTATTATGGTGGACGAACCAGTTATCGAACACCTAATAAATTACGTTAAATTTCCTTAAAATTGAAACACTTAAAATGACAAAAACATTTTGTTTTAACAAATGACTAACAGTTCAATCATTGAATGATTAATCTGTTAAGTTTTCCAGCAAACTTCCTTCAAGAATTTATAACAATGATTCCCTGGTTATTGTCACCTATAGCAGACAAAACAAAATGGCGGCCGATGTAAACATGACCTATTACCCGACACTTCATAAATACTACTCCAGTTTATACAAAGTCACATGACTATCACGTGACCCGGACTCGGCGAAAAAATCTGCGTCTGATGCAATCAAAATTGCAAACGGAAATATGCTTTTTGGTGTGTAAATGCAAGTTTTGATAAATGCATTCAAAAAGTAATAGCAAAAAACACATAAAACGGTGTTAATAACAATAAATGCATCCCTTTAACCTGTTTTTGGCCCTTTTGTTTCAAGCTAAGTAGGCAAGTAGGTCATGGACTTCATGTGCGACCATTTGTTTATCAATGTGACGTCATGCGCACTTTTGCGCATGTGCATACAGAACCAAAACAAAGCGTCCGGTAATAGGTGCTGTTCGATAACAGGTACTTACACGATACCAAATATACTGAAAATATGAAAACTTAACAACTTTTTGCAAGTAATGTAATATACCAGTCGTGATATTTTAATCAATATAAACTAGTAATTGTAAAAAAATACGGTATTTTACAACTTTTCTTCTCTTCGTCGTCGTGGTTGACAGTCCCTTTAAGTCGAGGGTATAAAGTCAGCGTAATATGGGGACAAGTTTGAAGAAAAAAAATGGTTTTAAGTTTCTCTGTCTCTCGAAAAAATTCGTTGTATGTTACTAATGTTTCATATAAACGTATTCACATATTGAAGAAGAACTGATAACGAGTGACCAAAACAAACTTTGCATTTACAATGTACTTTTATTCTAATATGCTCATTGCTCAGGATTTGTGTCGCATACTGTTACAACTTGAAAAACATTATGAGCAAAACATATAAAATCAGGGGCAATACAGTTCAAAATTAAGTGTTTTTTAAGCATATGAGAGCTCTGCTTTAAACGTGTATCAGATAAAAATAAGCCCCTGCCCTTTTCCGATCAATTCACACAAATCACACGCAACAAGCCCTTTCCCATTCCTTACCATGTCACACACATCACACACAACAAGCCCTTTCATTTTCTCTATCCATGTCACACAAATCACACGCAAAACGCACCGCCCAGTACCTTCTAATGGCACTCAAACCTAACGCAATAAGCCCTGTCCTATACCTACCCACGTCACACTTCCCCCGTTTACCCGGCCATACAAGGTCGGTCCTATACGCAACAATGTCACACTTTCCCGCCGTCCACCCGGCCACACAAGGTCAGTCCTATACGTACCCATGTCACACTTTCCATCCGTCCATCCGTCAATACACGGTCGATCCTACACGTACCCACGTCACACCTCCCACCCGTCCATACACGGTCTGTCCTATACGTACCCACGTCACACTTTCCACCCGTTCATACACGGTCGGTCCTATACGTACCCACATCAGACCTTCCACACGTTCATACAAGGTCGGTCCTTTACGTACCAACGTCATACTTTCCGCCCGTTCTTACAAGGTCGGTCCTTTACGGACCCACGTAACACCTCCCACCCGTCCGTCCATACACGGTCGTTCCTATACGTACCCACGTCATACTTTCCACTCGTTCATACACGGTCGGTCCTTTACGTACCAATTTGACACTTTCCACCCGTAAATACACGGTCGGTCCTATACGTACCCACGTCACACTTTCCACCCGTCCATACACAGTTGGTCATTTACGTACCCACGTAAGACCTTCACACGTCCATACACGGTCGGTCCTATACGTACCCACGTCACACTTTCCAACCGCCTATACACGGTCTGTCCTATACGTACCCACGTCACACTTTCCACCCGTCCAACCGTCCATACACGGTCGGTCGTATACGTACCCACGTCACACTTTCCACCCGTCCAACCGTTCATACACGGTCGGTCCTATACGTACCCACGTCACACTTTCCACCCGTCTATACACGGTTGGTCCTTTACGTACCCACGTAAGACCTTCCACACGTCCATACACGGTCGGTCCTACACGTACCCACGTCACACTTTCCACCCGTCCATACACGGTCGGCCCTATACGTACCCACGTCACACTTTCCACCCGTCCATACAAGGTCGGTTCTATACGTACCCACGTCACACTTTCCACCCGTCCATACAAGGTCGGTTCTATACGTACCCACGTCACAATTTCCACCCGTTCATACACGGTCGGTACTATACGTACCCACGTCACACTTTCCACCCGTCCATACACGGTCGGTCCTATACGTACCCACGTCACACTTTCCACCCGTTCATACACGGTCGGTCCTATACGTAACCACGTCACACTTTCCACCCGTCCATACAAGGTCGGTCTTATACGTACCCACGTTACACTTTCCACCCGTCCACCCGGCCATACACGGTCGCTTCAGACAGTCTCCGGTGATCGTGTCACACGGCTGGTGCTCGAAGCAGTGACCGCACGCCTGGCTACAGTTGTATCCATAGACACCAGGCGCGCACTCTGAAACAGATACGAAATTAAATATATATTGCCAATAATGTATGTAACGCTTCAGTTCGTAGTTTCAGTATCTGTAATCACAGGCTAGTTCTGCGTAGAGTTTCCATATGTATATTAATTTATGAAATCGTTCAATATTAACGCAGAGTTACGTTTTTTCTCAGTTGTAGTTCGCACGCGTTAGATTGTTCGCGTATTAGTAAATATTGTCTTAAAAACTACATAAAAGTATAAGATTTGTATATGTTAAACATGATATGAATTATTTCATGAAGTATTTAATTCTGCATTTAAAATAATAGTAACGCGCAAACATGTTGTATTGATTTCGCATTAAATAATAAAGAATACACAAGTCGTAGTAGTTTTCCGGTGTGTGTCTCGACTAGTTCTTGTTGTATCACGTTATGCTGGACGCAAGCTGGATAAGCGAACTGTATTGTTTATATTCAAATGCAGTACAAGTTGAGGTTATATAGAAAGCTCAATTCGTTTCTTTGATATATTGAAGTATGAAACAGCTGAATCATGCAACTTATCTCCCGTTCACACATAGACGCCGCTTCTAAAACGATCATAGCGTGGCCGAAAACGTGGCCGATCGTGAGAAATCGCAGGAGAAACGTCGTGGAGTCTTCATTAGCGCGGTATGATCGCGGTAGAATCTTCATGATCGGAGAGCTCTACGCTCTCGCCAAGCTTATTTTGAACATGCTCAAATCAAGCTTAGCGGGATCGTGGCCAACAAGAAACACGAACAAAAAACACAAAGAACCAAATTGCTCGATTTAGATCGGCCTCGATCAGTCCCGATCCAAACCTTTTTCAGATCGTGGCTTGATCGGGATGAAAGTCGCAGCTCTGTGATAACGGGGGTAACTTGTAAGATATAATGTGAACTTTGTTCAAAATAGAGGCATGTACTAGTAACAAGAACCCATAGTTCACACACTATGTACCAGTTAGACCACTATAAATCGTATTATGTATTAAATACTGCCCGCCGTTGTCAATATCAGTCGCAAAGCGACACAGAATGCACGCCTACCTGTACTGCAGGTGTCGCCCTTGTAGCCCAAATTGCAGCCACCTGGCGGGCACTCCCCTGTCAACGGATCACACGGCTCCCCGTTGAAACAGTGGCAAACGTCCGAACAGTATCGACCGAAAGTGTTTTTAGAGCACTCTTGAGACAAAAACAGCACATTATTAACGCTAGTGTTATTGCAAAAAATTGGAAAAGTAAAAAAATGTTCGTTTGTTTTTTCATTAAGAAATTGTGCTGTTATTGAGAGGGAAATTGGCCCATATGGACACGAGTTTATTATAAAGTATTAACATGGAATCAATAAACACAGTTAATTAAATTATATTACAATAAAGCAAATCAATATAAATGCAACTCTGAGTGCGTTTCGACCAATTTAGTATTCATACTTATTAATTTATCGCTATTTAATAAAGAATACTGCTACACTACGTTTAACCTTTAAAAGAATCCCGTACAGGTATTATTATAACATACATTACTTTATTAAAATATTTTAAATGACTTGACGAATTAACCTTGAAAGAAAATACAAATGATATTATGCAGTTTTTGTTCACAGACGAGTATGCAATGTTAGTCCTGTTAAACAAATATAAAAATTGAAATATAATATCGTTGGTAAGAGGCTATATAAAAATATATACTCCGAGTGGATTTATGACAATTATTAATGGGATATTAAGGCGTATTTGTATGTTTGATGAAATAAGTGAACAATCTGTCTTCTCATGTTGATGGATTTCTATGCAAAACTGCACAATATCGCCTAGCTAGGAATTCCATGTTAGATTAATACACACCGAGGACGGCGACCTCACAAACATGTAAGGAGCTTCTGGCGTTTATTCGAAGCTTCTGCGCCATTTTGTTTTTACACCGCCCAGTGTACACATCATCGGCGGTTCCCCTGGTATCGCACTGCACTACGGTCCCGTTGTACTCGAGTATGATCTCGAATCCGAAACCTGTGTTCGTTGCTGAAATATATTAGCGCCAACGTTTTACGTTTCAGTTAATTATTAAACGTATGTTTCATGGAAAATAACGGTTTCTGTCAATGTGAAGATTGCGCGTTTTTGCATGTGTTAATGTTATTTTTGGAGTCTGTGTTTTGTCAATAATAAGATGATGCATTTCAATGTTAACTAAAACGTGTATGATGTAATATGTAACATGTGTGTTAATTATGTTGTTGTTGTTTTGGGCGCGACAGTTATGAAGTTTCTTTTTTTCAATACAATTAGGTAGACATTTTTTTATAAATAACAACAAAATAAAAGGTCGAATGCTTCTATTGAATTTTCACTGCTTTTAGTAGTGAGTATGTTTGCATCCATGTTTTTTTTGTTTAAACAATCAGATGCAAACATACACTAAACGTACAGGAATCTCCGAAAAGAGAAACGTCCAATAATTTGAACGTACACCAAACTACAAAGCTGCAATTTTAAAACGAACAACTTGACGCAGCAGACTTATATCTATGGAGTAAAGAACGCTACCGTTGACGCGAATGATGACGTCATTAATCTGCCTCGGCGCTGGCATTGTTACTACCCAGGAAGGATTCACGCCGATGACTACCGGAGCGCACGTGTCGTTGCGGCCGTCCACGCTCTCGGGGGCGGGGAAGAAGCTATTGCCAACGCCCTGGATGACCGATGTGGAGCTATTTATAGCGCTCTCTGGAAACGGTTATATGTTTGTGTTTATAGAAATGTATCCCGTATGTATTTTTTTTATTGGACAACATGTTTAGTGTAACAATTTATTTTCTCTAAAACAATATAACATGTGAGCATTCTATGGTATTTTTTATGAGATATTTGTGGCAGTAATATAAGTCGTCATATGTGGTCTTTCAAAAGCAGTTTAATTGTGAATTTGTAATTTTCGTTTGCTTCGCAGTCTAATAACGCAGTTTCGTTAATCGTTTTTATATTAGAATTTGAACAAATGGCATACTTTGTATAACAATAGGAGACATACAAAATATCTGCTGAATATGAAGAATAAAAGACAGTGTTTATTGTTTATTCAACAGACCATTGTCCATGTGTATACAGGACATGAATGTTATGTATATAACACACGAATGGTCAAGTGTCTAGATCATAGTATAAATAGTAACTGTAGCTGGAAACATGTTAACCATAAGTGCGTATTCATAATAAACGTGTTACATGGCTTACCTGCTTGACATGTGTTGCCATAGTACTGAGGTTGGCACGTGTGTGTCTTGTTGATGCACTCGCCTGTCCAGGGATCGCACATTCCGTTACAGTTACACTTATAACCACACTCGTAACCGTAGAAGGATTGACCACAAATACCTGAGACAAAATATGGGTTGATATTTTTTAGAAACATAATAACGAGTCGTTCCACAATACCTGTATACGTGACATCAGAATAAACTTTGTAAAAACATATCAGCATAGCCATTTGTTGGGTAGAAGCCCATGAATGTTGCTGTCACGGTAAACTGATGCAGTTCTTTGTGGCAACACTTAAATTTATCATAATTATATCACAATATGTAAGCTTCCTCAAGTACCAAACAACTAATATATATTGCTTATTAGCGCGATGACGTAGATCTAAGACGCAAATGTGTGTTCAATAAGCCGTTCAGTACTACATACAGGATCTGGCACGAGTTGTCATATCATCCCATATTTTATTCAAGGATTTTTTTTCAGGAATTTTGTTAGTAAGCGAGCCTTTGTCGAGCTTACTTACGAATTGCCTGGATGAGTTGAATCAAATATGGTATGATATGACAACTAGTGTCAGATCTTTTTTATCACATGCTTTTAAATGAACAAATTAAATAAATATTTACGCAAACATAATGATTACCGGTAATCCCGAATGTTGTTTACATTTCGTGACGTCATTTGACGTTGCAACGTCATTTCAGCAAAATAACAAAATGCGATTGGTCAATAAACGAAAACTAAGCCAATGAAAACGCTTTAAAATGTTGTATTACGCATGTGCAATGTAAAAAAATGTAATGGTTGTATTGCATGGGAAACAGGATATAGCATGTGATAAAATTGTAATTCAGAACAAATGTTTTGCTATTAAATACATGTTGCGACGTTGAACGGCTAAATGATTTTATGCCGCATGGGTATTTCAGATTTTTGTATGACCTATTTTTTTTTAAATGTTCAATTACAAGATGTATCCACTACAGACGCAGTTCACTTATTAAATCCAATTGGATACGAAGACATTAGATACGGATTAAACGTACAAACATC
This sequence comes from Dreissena polymorpha, assembly GCF_020536995.1. Lineage (NCBI taxonomy): Eukaryota > Metazoa > Mollusca > Bivalvia > Myida > Dreissenidae > Dreissena > Dreissena polymorpha. The sequence continues at coordinate 44,135,203 of NC_068358.1, read as the reverse complement.
AATCATGAAGTAACGGATATCCATATACATGCAACATAACTTAATGACAAAAGATAATCTGACACAAAACATGTTTTTTTATTAAACGAGACATGTTAACACGTTTTCCCACAATCACTCTTTGATTGACGAAATATAACCCAAATGCTGCAAACAGCAACACGCGCGTAAAATGGCATCGTTTTGTTGATTGTTTATGGTTTGATTTGAAGCATTATTAAGGAAATATATTTCGTCAAGTATTTTGTCAAATGTTCAAAATAAAGGCAGAACAAGGTGAAATGCTCAAAATAAAGATAATAAATAATGAAGAACTAGACAACCATTTTTACTAGTTTCGAATACAGACAAATGATATTTTTTCATTTTAAAGCAAACCCATATTACATATATGACACGCGTTATGCAAAAATGGTTCATATGTTATGTCAGGCTAGCGTAGCTTCAGGTTAGGAGCTACGATGTAGGCTATCAAGTCACATTTAGTTTCGTGATCTCGATGACGGCCATTGTATCTCCTGGCCAGACTGCGCGGTTGCAAATGGTGGTCAGGAGCTATCCTAACTATTTTCGAATGACGCGCATAATATTATATGATACGAATTGTTAACAATCAGAACAATGAACGATTTTCTATTTTTTAACAAGCTTTGATTGTTATTTCTTGTGAATGTATGTGACACAACCCTCCTGTTACGTAGCACTAGTCGAGATCCATTATATTGCCATGCATTTCGAACACAAAAAAAATTGTTTAAAAATGTAAAATAAAACTTTTAAAATTGATTTGGGATTTCACCCATCTTACTCGTGTTACAAAAGCCGTTAAAGAGACGCCAGTTCCGCTCACATCCCTCCAGACATAGACCCGTTGTCAGCTGAGACGTCGTCCGAACGGTGTCCGTGCAGTAGCAGAGGTCATTGCAGGTTAACCCGCAGCGGTGCTTTCTGCAAGCTGAAATACTAGCTTAGTTTAGTCTAAGTGTTTGGATTTGCTTATGGCTTAGATTTTCTGATTGTGTCCACTGTGGTTTGATTACGTTTGCTGGTTGTGCTTTTAAATGTGTATGCAAGTGGCCTCCGTTTTGATCAGTTGTGTTGATCGTCGTTCTGGATGGTATGCATAGGGTTAGCAGTGACGTTTGGATAAACAGATCAATTAGTGACTAGCAACATTGCCACATGGAACATGAATGAATTAGAAAGGGCAAGATCAAGAGTACGGGAGTATGCGTCTGAGACTAAATAAGAATATGATTAACTTGCAAACTCATTTGTGTGCGAGTTATTTGATCTAAATTTTCCCAACTGTAAAAATATAATATTTACAAATGAGGAAAAAATATTAATACTCAGGCACATATGGTCCTTTTTAAATACTTACTGCCGAACACAAACAGGTCCTTAAGTTGGAGTGACAGAGCGGACCCGGACGCCTTCAGCCAGACATATCTGGCGACAACGTTAGGCAGCTGAATGAAGGCGAACTCTGGGAAAAGGGCATTGCTTGTCTTGATCGTCGTGGGTACAAACGTAGTACTCTGGGTTTCGTTACTGACGTACACTTGGAGACCCATGTTGAGAACCGCTGAAAAAATTACGAGTACATATTAACGTGGACCTAATAATCTATTTTAACTATAGCCAGAGAAATGTTGACCTGGTGTCCGATCTGGAGAATAGATATAAACAGAAAATCCATTAACATGTAGACTCTGATGTCAAATATGGCCGATTTTAAGAACTGGATAATTACCGTTTGAGTTATACTGAAATTCCAAACGTCGTAGTATGTAAGTTTGTCCTAAATCTATCTGAAGCGAAGTACTTGATTCAGAGTTTGTTAAAAACAGTGTGCTGGACAGCATGTCGACCGCATACTTGGGGTCCCTGCCAGGTTGGAACGAGCTTGCAATCACTGGCTTGTTATAAGAGAGAATTCGCCCTGAAACACCATGCAAAATATTGTATAAATGTGTGTCACATGACATGGTAATTCGAATCCGAATGAAAACGATGAAGGTTAGTAAAGATAACCAATTGTTAGTGTCATCAATAAGTTAATGGGTGATTATTAGCATGATACTTCACAAAGGCGAGACATATAATGTATTCGTTATGTTAGTCTACAAAATAGCGTCCAATCGATTATTAGCGTAGGGTTTTGTTGGGCGAGCATGATTTTCGTCCGAGTGCCTTCGTTCTCCTTTCAATGATGAGTATACGGGCTAGAGATAAATACGATTGTTTTTGCATTTGTTTTATATAACAGTGTATTTAAACAAACACACATTTATATAATTATAATTACATTTCTTAACATTTGAAAATACATGACTTACCACTCTCTAGGACTGCAAGGTTACAAACTTCCAAGATTTTATTTGGGAGGTTGCCTGGCAGCATCACAGTTATGTACCGAGTTCTCATTAAATCCCGACACGTGGCAATGACCTGATTGTCCGTCGCGGCGACGTTTCCTGTATCATTATAGCAGAGCGTCAATGTGCCAATCTCTGTCGTCTGGCCGAGGTAGACGCTAAATCCACGTGAAAGTTCTCCTTAAAATTAGACTTAACATTAGACTTTGTGTTAAATATCCTTAGAGCATTAATAAGTGTAAATGCCTAATTTAATACTTCTTTATTTGACTCACTCCTCCCGGATTGGCATCCTGCTTTGGTCACAGTGTAGTGGACCATTGAAAGCTGCCTATCAATACACTCCAGCAGTAGTGTTTGTATTTTGAAGTTTATCAGGTCCTTCCGCGCCTGTTGGTGCATTATGCATGATTATGTGAAGACCCGAAATATTTCCCTGCACGCCTGGCCTACCTAATTAATTATTTCACTCACAAAAGTTGGGACAAATTCTGATTATAGCCGCAATGCCCCGCCGTTTTTTTACTGAAAAATATTTTTAATTTTGGTGTGGTCTTGTGTTGTGAGTGTGTTTGTGTGTGTGTGGGGGGGGGGGGAGGGCGGATTATCGGATTAACCATAGGAAACCCAATATGCGATCTGGTGACCACAATGCGTGTACCAACAACTTGTCTAACCGGATAGCCAAATAATTTAATATTGAGGCAACTTAGAGTACTTGCGGTTGAATATGGTGCGACCTGTTGTACAAGCAAAAGTGAATATTTTGGCAACTTGAAGTACATTCAGAAAGGAATATTGGATACTTTTACTGTAAGAGGGCTATATATTTCCAGAAGGGACTACGGAAGGGACCTACAGTACATCACGAAACGATTTGGGCGACATACGATATATCCACAAGAGAATACGAAGGCGACCCTTAGCATTTTCAGAGGCGAATATGGGAGCGCCTTAATGTGTTTTAAGTAGCGAATATGTGGCGACTAACTGTATTTCTAAAAGATAATATGAGGCGTCTTACTGTATTTCAAGAAGCGAATATGGGGCGACCCAGTGTATTTCAAGGAGCAAAATAGTGCATCTAGCGTTACTTTAAGAAGTAAATATTTTGCGTATTTCCAGAAGCGAATATGGGGCGGACTTACCGTATTTCTTAAAATGAATGTGTATTTCTTTTGTCATGATTTCCTCGTCCAGCGTCACTCGTACAGAGGGGTCAGTCAGTGTCCCCGATGTAGTGCAGGATCCCAAATTATCGTCGGTGACGTATTGTGGCGACCCCAGACCGTTCGTTCCCGTCGCCGGCATGCGGAAGGCCAAGTTTCCTGAAGATATAGCAATAATCGATAAACAAAATGTTCAACACAAACCGCTGGAGGCACTGTTACTAAACATTCGAAAACTGGATGCAACTTTCTTTAACGTTAAAGCAGTCCAGTAATATTTATTAAAAAGAACATGTTGTGAAAATAGTTCGAAGTACCAAATACCGCATTGCAATCGGTAAACTTGGATGGTTTTGAAATCAACATCGTATTTCATGTTTTGTTAGCAGACGATTGATATTCATAAATCAATCTTACAGAACATGCCGGAGATATTCGTTGTAAATGTTATGCGTTAATCAGTCAACTTATCTCAGCACGCCGTACAGTGAATGAGGACAAATTCCATTCAAAGAAATGCAAAAAATAAATATTGTCAAGTACTGTTTTAAACTGCTATCGCCAAACGAAAGCAGCGTGATCCTACATACAACATTTAAAAAAAACGATGAAAATAACGACAATACTCACGGCAATCAAAACTGGGTTTGGCACGTGAAAAAAAAAAGAAAAATAGTGGAATGTCTAAGCTATGGGTCAACCAAAACATTACTGACGTACAGTGACAATAGTGTAAGCAAATGATAATGGATATTTATACACAAACATGCATAGCGAAGTAGCAAATTCCCCACGTCTCTCATCGTATTGCATATTTAAACACAATTTTACGCTTGAATCATATTTAGATTAAGTAAATGAAGCCAAATATAGGATCGCAATTAGTAAGTTCCGCTTATCATCACATTATCTTTAAATAGAAAGCGGGCGGTATCGACATTTCGAACGAGAAAATCGCAAGTGCAAGTTTTGCACCATTAACGAAATAGAAAATGAATACCTTATCCTACTAGTATGGCCAATATATGCACATATGCGAAAAAAAGTTGTTAAAACCGCACTTTTGCAGATGGCCATCAATTAATAAATTTACAATACTAATGTCCAGCGAAAGTGAAACTGAAATGATAAGTGCTGCAAAATTTATTTACGAAGCAAATTACTTAAAACAACATCTCGAATCGTAATTTGTATATTTAACCGGTATTTAATAAGTTCTCGTGATGTTAACTAAATATAGTTCTAAAATTAACCATAATCATCGCTTTCGCATTCGTTATGTCGACATAAAGATGATCTTACAATAATTTGAGTTGTTATTCGTTTTTATTTGTTTCTCGTTTATTCTAGTCTGGTGTTCACAACAAATAAATGAAACAAATATCATAGGAGCACATAACTGGCTGAGGATGAATCACATAGACGTGTGCTCATTTTGAAATACCATTATGTACGCGTATTACAAAATTATCTTATCGCATGACAATATGACATGGCAAAGGTAGATTGTCTGAAGCAAATTTTCAAGAAAAAGTTACAATTATCTCCTTGCAGTGCATTATTTTCATGAATACATGGTTATTATTAATACCATAATTGTGTTACATTTATATAAAGTACAATATATTTGGCGTATAATGTGCCATGATAAAACAATAATATTTATAATAACGCGAGCGAGTATATGTTTTTATTATAATTATTTTATTATGATGTGTAATACCGTTGATTAATATTGTCTTATTAATTGTTTTTAGTTTTTAAAGTTATTTTATCTCATCATACCTTCAGTCACGAATATGTAAAGGTAAAATAACCGTCATATATGATAGATAATGTATATGGACACAGTGAAAACAATATGTTACGTAAACATAACTGAACAAAAAAGGAAAAATAAGTACATTGAATATTTTGTACCCGAATTTCCTTGTAAGCATATTACACTACAATTAAATTATTGAACATTTCCCTCGTGGAAAACTTGGTTACATTATGTCAAACACATGTAAAACTAATTATTGGTAGGAATGTGGTAGGTGGTATTTTGACGTTTAACTTACGAGCGTGACTTTTTCTTTAAGATCTAGAAAATAGCTGAAAATTTACATTTATATGCACAATTTTATTAAACTGCAAAATACGTCTTACTACATTGTAAGAAATTCAAAAGATGTAACAATATGCTTCATTTCTGTCGTACGTGTTGGTGTATTAGAGCTACATGTCTCTGTGCTATCTTATTTGGAAAACAGAAAAGCAAATTATGTTACGATATTAAATTAAAATGTACTTCGTTTCTGTGTGTGCGAATTTTGATTTTGGGTCGAATGACGAGTGGAATATATAATGATACGACTGTGCCATTATGATTACACGGAACAACTCATGTTTAACTACGTATAATCAATTCATATAACCAATTGTGTGATTGGAACGACTACTTTGATTGACGCATTGATATCACATATATTCCCAACTCAAATTATAACATAGAAACGTTTTAACAAGTAATAATCAGTTTCCATTAATTTGCACTTGATGCGTTAAAACAAATGTATGCATGTATTTTCTTTGTTAACGAGAAATTGATACAATTACAAGGATTTGATAGTTTGGCGGGGTTCTCTTGTGTTAGTTGTAAACCTATGAATAATGGACACGTACGGACACATATAAACCGATTATGTTCCAATGGCAAAGTTTGAGCAGGTTGTATTTCTGATATTTATAATCAATACAAATCAGCAAAAAATAAAAATCACATGAAAAACAAACAATTACTGACTGTATTGGCAGCCCGGCCCCGCCCATCCTGCCTGGCACCAACTGTTCGGGCACGCCCCCGTGGTCAGATTACAACGGCTTTCCCGGCTCGAGCACCTGCACGGGTACTCACAGTTCGGTCCGAATGTGTAGAACTCCCCAGCCCAGGGACAGAAACCATGGGAACCTGATGAACGAGCAAACAAAGTGTGATTAACGGTACAAAAACCACTAACTGTCTACGCCAAGTTTTGATCTTTATCAACAGCCCTTAAAATTACAAAATGTTGCAGATTTTTCGCTCCTGTAGAATTCTACTACTTCATTTGCAAAATTGAATATTATCGGGAAGCAGGATTGCGTTTCAACCTCCGCGCAGAGATTTGACGGGAACCAGCATAGCTGGATCCCTACCTTCATAACCAACCACTTGATGACAGCCTAGCCACGTGGTGCAATTATCTTACCGTTGTTATTTTTACTTTTTTTAATATATGTAATTATTTTATTTATCATGAACCAAAACTTATACAATATTTTCAAAATTTAAAGGAAAATGATACTACTTTTCATAGTATAATACTTAACCAATTAGATAAAATCCTACCAAATCTGGTTGGATTTTTTGTGATGGAAGAGATTGTATGTGAGAGCAAGGAACGACAACTCTGCGTGGAGATTGATTGCGTTATGCATCTACGCTATACGTGTATTGAGGATTTTGAGGTCCTTCAGCGTCTGAGGCTGCGTTATGTGAGTAACTACAAGGAGTGTGTCCCAGCACTCCTCGCACTCCTAATGTTGGGACATTTTAAATAATAGCTGCAACTTCCAACTGTTTAGTAATGATTGAAAGATTTTCAATTTTAATGTTGTGTGGGGGGCCGGGGTACCCGGAGAAGACTATACATGCCCGGTATGGTGACCATCAACCAAACCCACATGCTTCCGGGAACGGGAATTGAACCCGGGATGCTAAGTTGACAAGCGTGTGTACCAGCCAGAGCGCTTACTGGACAACATCGGAATCAAAAGACTCGCACTTTCTTAAACGAAGTACTGTAGTTTTCATCTCGTATGATATCAAGGTCATTGCGCTGTCAGCCTGACAGAAAATTGGCTCTAAAAGCCGGAATATGCTACGTGTGGTGGTTAGATTTTTCATATACAAAACACAATGAGATATAAATGTGTGATTTGATTGTGTGGAAAAACATCTTAATGAAATTCAAACAAAAAAATCATTAGTGAAGAATCGTTAGATTAAATACATAATACGCCATACTAGGACACATAAAATATTATCGGTTGTAGTAGCATAGATATCTACGTACACAAGTGGGAAATTTGAACATACATTTAAATATAGTAAATGGATATTTCTCTCATATTTTGCAAATACATGTACCAGCATGTGTGTATACCTGTATGAAACTGCACAGGAAATGTGATATGTACTATGTGCTGAGTTATAAAACAAATAATTAATAAAAAAATGAATACACAAATATGCAATACACTTCATAACGGACTTTTCATGCGACGAATAATCGAATAAGAACTTTAAAAAAAAACAACTGTTAAACTTTTTTTGCGTTTAATTACACAAATGTATTTAGTAACGTACAATTTAAACCTTTATTTTGAAAAAAATATATACGCCGAATAAGTTTACATAAAATAGTATCTGTTACTGAAATGGAATTATATTAATCCAGAATAAAAATATAAATATGTATGTTTTCCACTTCATGGTCATATAAGCCATGGGCATTCAGTTCACATCGCGTTATCTACTCTCTGTCGGAACAGTAAATTTCCCAAAACGACGGTATTGCCCGCGGGCACGGGTTTCGTGTATATGACTCCGAAGTATGTTTACCAGATGTATATGTCATGGGTATCGATAACCAAATCTGTGCCGCTAAATTAGTTTCATATCTTCGCATAAAGATAACAACGCGATCTTGACACCTCGGGGCTTTTTAAAGTCGTCTTTAACGTGAATACTCATTCTTGAAATATTCGTCGAGTAATGTCTGAACTAATTACCGAATGGCAAGATGTTTATTGCAAAGATTTATCAAACCATGTTCGATAACCCGGTGTTAATTGCAGATGGCTAAGATAGTGTCGATATTGACGTACACGAAAGTCATCCGTCTGCATTCTTTTATTTTTAAAATATATTAGTTTTAGGTAAGCCGATGTACTACAACAAACCCCCGATCATTGTTTATCCATTTGCATTAATTGCATAATGTTGTTTGTTAAAACGTACTTTGTTTTAATTAAAGCAATTGTAAAGGATATTGCAGTACGTATTCTGTTTTAAACGACAATTTACGAACATAATTTTTTCGTCATTAAACAACTTTTCAGAGTTTTACATCGATTTACATTGATGTTAATCGCATCGTCTATATAGCTTTTATTTTCTGTTCAGTCTCCCCCTTATTGATGTTGCCCTCATGATTACAGTTGAAAAGCATGTGCGCTGATCTATAAAAAAAATCACCCGTTCTATTTTCTTTTACCAATTACGGCAATGAATATTTTTTCTTCCCGGTTCAGACAGAGGGTGTAAAATATTTTTTTCTTCCCGGTTCAGACAGAGGGTGTAATCACGTGATAGTCAAGACGGCGTCGTCAATGCCGAGACAGTTATTTTTCGCCGTTTTAAACCCTTTATTGCTTTTGTTTAATTTTTAAATGACGCTCAATTTCTAACCATATAGGTAAAAGGGTGATCAGCGTTTATTTGGTATTACAACCCGCTTTATATATCGACTTAACTGCCCGCAAATTTTCTTAGTGAAGCTGTAATTAGGTCATCCCGTTAAGAAATTTCGCAGCGAGTATAGTCGAGATATAGAGCGAATATTAATACGAAATAAACGCTAGTAACTTTCTTGCTGATATGGCTGAAAAGTGAGTGGCATTTTAAAAAAATACAAGTAATAAATGGTATAAAACGGCAAAAATACCTGCCTCGGCATAGACGTCGCCATCTTGACTTTCACGTGATACCGCTTCTGTAACATACCCAGAGGAAAAGTTGCAATATTATTACTTTCGATTATTACTTACTCAATCTATGTTTCTAAATCATACCAGGATTTCATTTTTAAATATTTATAGTTATCCACACAAAAGCCCCATACCCTTGGTCATATACCACATATCCGAGCATACATGTATAACAGCATCAATGTGTAATTTGCGATAATTTGGGGCAGTATCCTTTGATGTGTTAAAACAGCACGAGTGGCTCACTTACTGATCGTTGTCAATTATTCATTTAAATTTTCATGATACATTTATTATTCTTGTAGCGCCAGTCGTGTTGGCTTGTAATTCAGCTTTATACATAATTATAAAAGCATTTCAATCTCATAAGCATCCAATTAGTTAGTTTTGTAAAATGAAATCTCAAGTGTAATTTTCAAAAGTCACATAGATATTGTATAAACTCAGTTCAGTTATCAAGAAATCGATTGATTGCTGTTTTGTCTCGTTGCGCAAAACTTTATGCCAAGTTTGTTTATTTTTCAAACTTTCGTCGGCAATATCTTCGTCGCCACGATGGTTATGCGTTCTCGGTACTAGGCGAATTCTACGTTACCACTGACGTTTGCATCACCAAAAATAAGCGTTAAATGATCATATGTTCTAAATATGACGGACATGTGGACTATACTCAAAATCATGTATTTTATACAATATACTATTAATACACGTTGTTGCTAAGAACACTCTACTTCGTGATATAAAATCAAGTTAAAAAATCGGGCGATGTTAAAATAAGAAGTTTAACAACTTTCTTACACATCAATCTAACACATAATGTATTTTGAACCCAAGTCAATTAACGTTTCACGTGCCGGTATCATGATGCAAACTATAAACAGGGTTCACTAAGGTTACACGATACACTTAATTTACCAGTTACTATACTATTTTCGGAAAAGAACAGGACTAAACAGAACATTATTTTATTGCACATAAATTTTACACTGCATAGTGTTAAACAAATTGATAATACAAAATACATGAATAAAGTAAGTAATTAGTGCAGAACTATCACAAATCTTTTCATGGATGAACTATACAGACATTAAACAAAACTCGTTTTATCCTCCATGTTAACATTGTATCTCTTTTGTATATGACACCATTTTAGTTTGTCGTAATAAATAACAAAATGAAATAATGATTATTTTGAAGGAAAGTTAAATACAACAATTAAATCCCAATCATCCAAATATATTATATAAGTTGTAACGGCAAAATACCGAGTCATAGTATACGTAATGAGGATGCAAAACATGGTTAAATACAGCATTTCGCATACTAATGTTATTTAATTTAAAGTCGTATGCAATAATTTTTCATGATTTTGCGAACTTTTATTCGCATAACGTTGGATTATAGTTTTTGCCTCTAACATGTACTTGCCTAACTTGAACATTTCACTTTTAGTTTTTGTAGAGAGTGAGTGATGTTAAACATGCTATGCCTGACTCTGTTATTAGTTTAAAAGTAGTTTCTCTAATTATGAGAAATTATTAACATTTTTACAAAAAGTGGAATTCATCTTCTACTGCATTGCTATATCATAATTGGAAGAACCGCAATTTCTGACTATTCGGTCATATTTACCAGTCTGAATTGTTAAGTTATGCGCACAGATACGTAATTTCGTGATCTCTGATCTTAGATTTCTTGACGCAAGCGTGTCTAAATATGATTCAAACAAAAGGGTTGTGTTTGTTGCTTTACATAAAACGAATACACTATTTTTAATTACTATCTTGATTCCCCTTTGTCAAGTACTGTTACGTTAAAAAGACAAAAGAAACCCTTTTTGATTGGTGAGTTACTAAACCACAAATAATTAAATCCAAATTTACAAAGCATGTCCCTCGCCTATCTGAACCAGTTCAAGTGTTTATTAATGAATGCGACGAAACCATCTTTCAGTATGGATTGTTATATTATATCTTCACTTTTAGTTATATTTTAATCTATATGTTACTATTAGTAGTGGGTATGGTAGTTAGATCTCCCCATATACCAAGTACTGGTTCTAGTCCTAAAAAACGGACTCGAGAGCGTTTCAAATAAGCATAAGGCTTTCTTGTCGTCATTACGACAAAAGCAAACGGTTAGTTATACAAAGTGAAACCGGCTGCATGTAACTGTTTTACTAATGCCTCGTTCTATTAGTTGAATTTACTTGCAGAATAGGACACGGAAATAATAAGAGTTCGCATAAATTATACCGACGATGATTAATATTAGTTCTTTCAATGTTTTCAACGAACATTTCTATATTGCAGGGATCGGTACAAATAGATAGTTCGGCGAAAATAACATGTGCTACATAACTGAAAATTCACAAATAAAAATCTACAGAAACACGTTTAATAACGATTTTCAATTATGATCAATAAATTCCCCACTATTTTGAAAACTGCAATAAAAAGCAATACATAAAAACGAACAATAGGTTCTGATGTAAAAAATTATTAGTGCAAGTTAATAGGAAACAGCCATTTTACTACTACCGAATTATCATAGAAATACAAGGGGACTACAATTAAACTACCACGGAACTACCTTTCATGGATAGAATTATCATGGAATTATCAGGGAACTACCGAACTGCCGTGTTATAACCGAAATACAAGTTGTCTTACCTTCAATCCACAATAGGGCACAAAGAAACCCACGCAATAAGAGCGTCCGGTCCATTATCAACAAACCAATATAAGTGAGAATACAATAGCGATTTAAGTTGACATTCGAAACACTTGGTTCACACAAGTCGAATGTCCGACTGAGACGTAATATAAGTTTTAAAGGTTTACATTCAAATAATTATCTGGTCATGCCTCTGTGGTCACTTGTCTTTCTGAGTCCACGCCTGACCTCCTCTGGCGATTGTAAATACAATATGAAACAAACATATGTTCCCCTTGGGTAAACCAGTTGTAGATCTTATCCGGTCTGTTTAGGGACGCCTTCTGTAAAGTGCCGGGAGTGAAAGTAGTAGTAGTAGTAGAAGCAGTAGTAGTAGTAGTAGTAGTAGTAGCAGTAGCAGTAGTAGTAGTAGTAGTAGTAGTAGTAGTAGTAGTAGTAGTAGTAGTAGTAGTAGTAGTAGTAGTAGTAGTAGTAGTAGTAGTAGTAGTAGAAGTAGCAGCAGCAGCAGCAGCAGGAAGTAGTAGTAGTAGTAGTAGTAGTAGTAGTAGTAGTAGTAGTAGTAGTAGTAGTAGTAGTAATAGTAGTAGTAGTAGTAGTAGTAGTAGTAGTAGTAGTAGTAGTAGTAGTAGTAGTAGTAGTAGTAATAGTAGTAGTAGTAGTAGTAGTAGTAGTAGTAGTAGTAGTAGTAGTAGTAGTAGTAGTAGTAGAAGTAGTAGTAGTAGTAGTAGTAGTAGAGTAGTAGTAGTAGTAGTATAGTAGAGTAGTAGTAGTAGTAGTAGAAGCAGTAGTAGTAGTAGTAGTAGTAGTAGTAGTAGTAGTAGTAGTAGTAGTAGTAGTAGTAGTAGTAGTAGTAGTAGTAGTAGTAGTAGTAGTAGTAGTAGTAGTAGTAGTAGCAGCAGCAGCAGCAGTAGCAGCAGCAGCAGCAGTAGAGCAGTAGCAGTAGTAGTAGTAGTAGTAGTAGTAGTAGTAGTAGTAGTAGTAGTAGTAGTAGTAGTAGTAGTAGTAGTAGTAGTAGTAGTAGTAGTAGCAGCAGCAGCAGCAGTAGCAGCAGCAGCAGCAGTAGCAGCAGTAGCAGTAGTAGTAGTAGTAGTAGTAAGTAGTAGTAGTAGTAGTAGTAGTAGTAGTAGTAGTAGTAGTAGTAGTAGTAGTAGTAGTAGTAGTAGTAATAGTAGTAGTAGTAGTAGTAGTAGTAGTAGTAGTAGTAGTAGTAGTAGTAGTAGTAGTAGTAGATTTGAGTTTAAGTATTTACGTTGACGAACAAACGAAATATGAAAAAGGAATATTATTTATCAAATGTAAGTCATGTGATGATTCATATATCGTGAATTGGCGCCACCTCCTTTGCATTGGCTCAATCTCTTTTGGAAAAATACAAAATCATATATTAGATCTGCAAGAAGCCAATGTTTCTGTGCACGCAGCAACTAGTATATGTTGAACGCAGTCGTTTGATGTCGTTCGGGAATTAATCGGGTGGAAATTCGCTTGCAACAAAGACATAATACTTCGATTTGCATTCAACAACTTCACCATGTTACAACTTATAAAGATCCTCAAGTTTCCAAATGGGGTGTGATTGCGTGTTTATGTACATTTGTGGTTGAATAAATCTTTGTTCAATAGCACTACATTGCCCGATTTTTTTAATATTGCAAAATATGTCGGAAAAAAACATCTAAGACCTACTCCCCCGAAGAATAGTCCGTGAAATGTCAAAACATCCGGTCCTTAGCGCCACCTCGGAAGTAGCATTTGCTCATTTTTAATGATCGCAAAAAGAGGTGGCGCCCTGATTAACGGCCGTCTTTACGGATAGTTTACAATATCAAGAATGTGTTTCTGGAAGTTCAATGTTTCCTGTACTGAAATATCCAAAATATCCAGGTCCCAGCCGTACCGCCATGGGGTCACTATGGTTATTGGTTGAAGAAGTAAAACATATAAGGCACGACGGACGCCTATCTGCTTTGCTTCTATACGGAAAACTTTTTCAATTGCTATGGTTTTAGGCTGAAATTATATAGAGGTACACATTTGGTAAATTCCGCATATATATATATATATATATATATATATATATATATATATATATATATATATATATACATCTGAACACATATAGGGCGTTGTTTTGAGTGGACACCAATACAGTAAGCATGTTGTGCGTTGGCTTAAAAGATATGGAGTCTTTTCGACAGGTAAAAGTAGATACATGTATAATGAATGAGTATATTGACCCTCACAAATGAATTGTCTCAGCGATTTCGATGTATTTTGCTACTTTTCGTATTCTCATTTATTTAAATGACTGGAAATATATATATCTGTTGTCATGTTTCTTAATGTCCATTGCTGGAAATCAGTGTAGGCAATGGTCTGTTCATTTTAACATAACATCGTCCATTGAAAACAAGAGTATGGTAGATCATGAAGTGTCTCATCTGAAGCCACTGACTCTTGGTTAGCGTATTCACTTGCATGACTCCTTTGTAACATCGTAAATAATAGGTAACAAGATCGGCGAAGCTCTAAGCAGCCTCCTTATTATGTTTAGTACATCTAAACACGCTTACTTATGTAACACCTTGTTAACAATTAAAATGGAAGCGTAACGACTTAAAAGTTTGAAGAAATGTGCATCAATTAATAGTGCTTAGATATATTTATTACGGGTGAAAGGTGATACTGATATGTTAAGTAGAAAAAAAACATCTAAACGCACGCGCTACTCGTGCGACGTGACCTATTGGACAATTTTTAAATTGCCAAACATTAGTAACAGGATATTGTGTGAATAAAAGGATTCCATTACTGCGATGTTAATAATATTTTTTTACATATATGCATTTTACTAAAAGATTCATTACATTAAATAACTGCAATATTAAAATATGAGAAATGGATTGAAACAATTTAGCACAATGTCAGAAAAAATAAAACTCCAAGCGGGTGTCGAACTCATGACTTAAATCAAAACGTAACGACGTAACAACGTTACGATCGGAAGACATCGTATGACAGATCACGTCCAAATGACATTATCAACAATACAATTATCAGTCCTGCTGGGTCAAACAAGTGAAATCGCTTTTTGCATGTACAAGTTTAGCGATTTTTTTGGTAAGGAGATAGTTTTCCAACAGATCTTCGAAAAAATATCATGTACAGTACATTTTAGGTGGGTAACAATGGATGTACAGCGGTTCCTTATGCGATCAAACAGCCATTGTTCACGTTAATTTAATTTGTCTGATTTTATTGATAGAAATGACATGTTAAGATAGATGAATCGGCATAATCAGGCTTGTAAACGTTTTAAAAATGAAGTTGTTCAGTTTGTAATTTAAATGTATTTTCCGAAACTCAACTTTTGTTTTAATAAAGAAAGACACATGTATATTCACTCACATGGCAATTATAATATGGACCGTTTTCCCCATAATTTTACACAGTGTTTAATGTATTAAAGGAGTATGCGCTTTTTTATAAACTGAGTACGTACCCATTTAGGAAATCTTATCTTAATTTTTGTTTTCGCTTTTGTAAATGAGGTCGTAAATCGTGGCCATCTAGACTCGTCAATGCAACATATGATGTAACGCACAAATATATGTATATAATTTATATGACCAGTTTGGGACTCGAGCGACTATTAAAGTTATTACTACAACGCCTATTGGCCAAGAATAAATGACGATTGCATATTCTCACTGTAAAAGTCTTGTAAAAACCACAATAACAGTTGATCCAAGCTCAAACTCAATTTTCCAGTTAGAGAAGCACGGTTTGTAAATAAAAGTAACCTTTTCAACAACTATATTCATGCTATTTTTTGGAGGAAAATATGCAAATACTTGATTGAGTATGGATGAAACTGTTTTCCAAAGTACGTTAGTTCTTATCTTTAGACAATTTGTGATGATCACATTTATATCTAACGGGCATTAGAGTTCGATTTCTAAGTTTCATATTTAGGAAGTGCCGCCGCAATGCATTTTTCAAAAACTATTGATATTTGGTAAACATGCATAAGCTTCCATTTTATGCCAATCGTACAGCACATCGCATTCAACTGTTACCAAAATGAACAATAATCT